>NC_091301.1:17529695-17534695 GCF_038502225.1 Cherax quadricarinatus | reverse complement strand
TTGCATACACAAATTTTCGCTTGCCTTATTCGGCAAGAAGAGCGTTGCTATTTAAGCCAAAATCGCAAGTTTTACCTATTCGCCACGACATGTATATATTTTAGGATCGATGGCTGAGTGGATAAGGTGACATGTATGTTGTGTTCTCTCTTGAGGCCGTGGGGTCGAAACCTGGCCTCCCGCAGTTTGGTAAATGATTCAAAACCACTTGTTTCGTGGTCTCATTTATTATATATATATATATATATATATATATATATATATATATATATATATATATATATATATATACATCTTCTTTCAACGTACCAGCCGTATCCCACCGAGGCGGGGTGGCCCAAAAGGAAAAACGAAAGTTTCTCCTTTCAAATTTCGTAATATATACAGGAGAAGAGGTTACTAGCCCCTTGCTCCCGGCATTTTAGTCGCCCCTTACGACATGCATGGCTTATGGAGGAAGAATTCTGTTCCACTTCCCCATGGATATATATATATATATATATATATATATATATATATATATATATATATATATATATATATATATATATATATATATATATATATATATATATATATATATATATATATATATATATATATATATATATACTCATTCACACACACACGTACAAATGCACAAACATATACAAGATTAGATTTTGGTCAATCCCACCCATGCCTTGGCTAGGATTTCCATTATTAACAATTCCAACTGATGTAATCCTGTTGTACAATATATCTATTGCCTAATCATTCAGGCGGATAGTGGAAGCGTGACCTCTATTGAGCAGGATTCCGTTGCACAATCAGTTTAGTGTTCCTCTTCAATTCTGCTATCTTTCACACGGCACTCTATTCTCTGTCATGTCGTAATCTTGCACTGGGAAAACTCCCAATCTATCACGTGATCTGTAGTGTAATCTGTCACTCGACCTATCACGTCATCTCGCACTACTTATCACGTGTTCTAACGCTCGACCTGTCAAGGTACGGATATACTACATTTGGACCTAAATAATGACGCCCAATTCTCAAGTTATGGTAAATTTATTCATTGAAAATATTGGCTCTGCAAGATTGTCAGACCACGTCCTATTTTCTCTTGCCTTCTTTTGATTCATCTAATTTTTCCCACAATAAAAATCTACCTTTCTTATAGCAACGTCCCTTTCCCAGCAAGGTAGGAAACCCTTAAACAAACATTTATCATCACTCTCACTCTACTTACTGTTGGTATAGAAAAGGAATGTTACAGTGGCGACTCGTCAAACTGAAATATCCTCACCAGACATTTTCAGTGCAGCCTGGATTACAGTTCTCCCTGAATCTCTTCATGGATGCCACCTCGGTAGCTCAAAATGAGCACGTCATTTCGAATACATTCGTTTCTGCCATGCTCCATACTTCACAGCTATACTCAAACTTATTCCCAATGTCAGTATAGGTTAGGTATAGTATAGGTCAATATAGGTTTCCTCCTGATGAAGGAAATTCCACGAAGCCTCCGTGTAGAACTTCTCATTCAGGTTGTAAGGCTTTGTTTTGTAAACAGATTTTTTTTTAATTTCTTACACAAGTATCATTTTCCACACTTACTATAATATCTATCGTAATGCGAATAATTATAATCTTCAATAATTATATGATTTTTGTCATCGCTTAACCAGATGGTAGTGGTAGTGCATATGCACTTCGTGGCTTTGTCATGCTGGAAAAGTCATTTACGATTCAGCGCTTCTTGCAAAGGACGCCAAGTGTTTAGTTAAATATCCTGGCATTATTTTAAACCCATCTGTCCTCTAACTCGAAGAGGAATACCAGGACCAAAGTATGGTAAACAGCCCCTAAGTGCTACACATCTGTGACTACTTGTTTGTCAACATACGTCTCACGTCTCTTTCCTAATATCTACGGTAAGACTGCGTGTCTACACAGATTTTTGTTGTATCCAGTAACAAAATTCAGCTCCAGTCGACTTGAATCTTTTATATGCTTTTCGGAAAATTCAAGCACCTTTTTTTTTTATGCTGATTTGTTAGGTGAGCCTTTTTCCAGGGACCTCTGCAGTGGAACAACGACTCAAGGGACCTCTGCCATACACTGCTGCGATTGATGCTTGAATGTGCATGGGCTTATAAATATGTGTATAACACTCTAGATATTTGAAGACGGATCATTTATATTCCGAGATCGGACAGTTTCCTGATATTTACAAAGACAATGATGACACGAGAATCTATAAGGCAGAACTTCACCTTGACACTAAAATCAATAACACTTATATCCTAAAACTGCGATAAAGTAAACCCTGTGTGAATATACGCTGAGGGAGAAAATTTCTCTCATATATGGCTTTATGGATTTCGTGTTTGCAAAATTCTCCTTTACCCTATTCTCAATACAGAGAGTTTTACATGGGTGATTTATAGAGACTTCGTTGCTTGTCTCTATCTGTGAAACGACCTCGTGAGTAATGAAAAGGCTGGACTTTATTTACCATGTTTATGTTCGACACATTTATAGAGCAAGTTATTTATTGTAAGTTTTGAAGCAGTGTGAGAAGTCACGAGAGAACATGGTGTTTATTCATCAGGAAGAATCGCCTGACGTGGGTCGACTTGGTCATACGATGTCCGGCTCGACATACGATCAAGATTCTCACGTGATGCATGGTGCTCCAAGCACGATGCATCAGTTTACTTACTGCAGAGCTGAGACTAATCCCCGAGAATATGAGTAATTTAGCAGTTATTTCCCAATTATTGATCTTAATGAATACTCGAAAAAATGAAATAAGAGTTTAGCAAGAAAATAGGCATAGTTGGCGATCATAAAAACTAATTCTGAGATAAGAGATGACCATGAGCTTTTGCTAAGTATATAAAAGGAAGACAGAAACAGCGAAACTTTTCCGTTTGAAGCAAACGAACCTTGAGTGAATTTCACGACATTAATAAAGAAATTAATAAAGTAACAGGGTCTTTCATGAGCTTCTATAAAAGATCAATTAAGGTGGATACTGAGGAGCTAGGAAAAGCGAAAGGAAATGGAAGCTTAGGGCTTAAACTAGCTGACTGGCACAGTTTAGAAAGCTTATGGTTGAGTATGAAGCGTATCTAAGCCGACCCTGAACTGTTCTTGATTTATAGTCATAGCGTGAAGGATGGATCATTTGTGAGTCTTTGCCTTGAATCTTTATGTATAGTGACTTTATCCCTTTAGGGCATGTAATTAGAAAGCACTCATGAGACATGTGAAGAAAGCTTTGAGATTTTTTTTTAGCGTTGATTTTAGTATAATGTCCTAATGGGGGGAAAGAGAACGTCACAAAAACTGTTAGTTCAGGGAGAATATACATCTAGGCAGAACAAAGAAGACATCGTAGGTAGCAGTGTTTCTGATCCTAAATTTGTTCCTCTTAATTGACATCGGCGACGTTTTACTCTAGAATCTTTTGACTGGAGGAAATCACTTTGCGTGTTGAGCTGGACAGAAAAAATCATAAAGCAGCTCAATGCTCGCTGATTCTCATAATGTTCTTTAAGATTTCAGTGGGGTGAGCTAGAGTGCCATCGTTCATGAGCCAATGTTTCAGCTAACTGTATACCACTGCATACCATCTATGTTCTCGCAGAAGAGGATTGAGGCAAATAGATGACCCTGTTGGATATCGTCACATGAGCCATTTTCAGATCCACCACAAACGAAGCTTCCAGTTACCCTTGTAATCTGATGGGATCGAAATGCCACCCATTCTGACAAGATCAGCGAGTGTAACCATCAGACCAGGCCACTTTCGGGAGGCGACGGATCTAGCCTCTACTTTACACATGTAAATTTGTACTGTGTATGTAGAATTAACGAAATAAAAATGGTAGATCGTACGCTGAGGCATCTGTGGAGACAAAGAACCCATGGAGGCAAAAAAAGGAATGTACCCGAGTACACTGAAGGTAGTGGCGAAGTCATGTTTGAGAACAATTTGTAGTGTGAATATTTTGTAGACAGTTCACAACATGGAGATCATGAGGTGTGGGGCTATAAAAGATTTGATCAAAGAGAGGAGGAGGGGCTTTTGAGGTGGTTTGAAGATACAGAAGAATGGAGTATAATAGGATGACTAGGTGGATATATAAATCTGAGGTAGAGATGAGAGGAGACAGGGATCGTCCCACAAAGGGTTGGAGGAAGGGCGTAAGGAAAATTTTGAGTGCTAGGGGTTTAGACATCCAACGAACTTGTATTGGAATGAGTGGAGGCAAGTAGTTTTTATGATCTGACATTCTGTTGGAGTATGAGCTAGGTAACATATATGAAGGAATTCAGGAAAACAGGTTAGAGAAACTAGAGTCCTGGAGGTGGGAAGTACAGTGCCTGTACTCTGAAGAAAGGGTGGGGATGTTGAAGTGCCGAGCGTTATCTGAGCTGGGATGTCAGCACGCTTCTGGAAAGACAGTGACTAATTGAAAGACATTAAGTGTTTCTTAGTTTTCGAGTCACCCTAATATATATATATATATATATATATATATATATATATATATATATATATATATATATATATATATATATATATATATATATAATATGTGTGTGAATGCATAATATATTTATAATATGCAGGTATGTATTTATTCATCCCTAGTTTTTTTTCTTTCCTACCATATACCAAAGTAATCCTTAGCAGTTATTTCCTAAAACTGGCTTCATCTCCTGACCTTGCGGCTAGAAACTCCCGTAATCCCTTGAGTTAAAACCAGATACATTCTCCTCCTCGGATCTCGTGGCCGGAAACTCGCCGCTTTGATCTTTTAGCCCCAGATATTTTCTCCCTGAAGCTGGAGGTGTCTGCTGCTGTTTCTGCTTGTTTGTTGTTGCTCGTTGTGTGTTTGTTGTTTGTTTTTGTTTTTCTTTGCTTTAACGAGTCGTAACATTTTAAATGTAGGAGTGACTTGTGTAAGCGATGCGATCAGACAGGTTAACCTGTACAGTATCCT
>NC_091301.1:17499695-17524695 GCF_038502225.1 Cherax quadricarinatus | reverse complement strand
GTCACTGGTTAAGTCTAGTCAAGTCTTGAGACATAGCGAACTACTTAGAGCACTTACACGCATACACACAAACTTATATATATATGTATTGCGTTATTAAATGCTAACAATGTACCAGACGGTACTTAAAAGCCATAAAGATGTGATATGTGCCTTCAGCATAATGCTACTTTACACGAGAGAAGTGTAGGAACTTGTATCCTATATTATATTCAATTGATTACTATAATTTACTTTGATCTTATACGCCTAGACAACTTTGTTATTAATAAACTTATTAAATTTTAATTTCTTTAGTTAGTAGCCTACCAGTTGTAATCCTGAAGCACTATTGAATCTTACTAAATTCTACTGGATAATTGGACCAGGATGCTGACTACTTGTTAGAAAATCCCAGTAACAGGCTGGATGCTAGAAGGGCAGTACCTTCTAGTATTCACTGGAGATCTCTATGCTATGCTTATTAGATATCGCGTTTTTTGTAACAGTGTGTCACACACACACACACACACACACACACACACACACACACACACACACACACACACCCACCCACACACCCACACACACACACACACACCCTATATATATATATATATATATATATATATATATATAGATATATATATATCCTAGGTAGTAGGTTGGTAAACAGCAACCGCCCAGGGAGTTACTACCGTCCTGCCAAGTGAGTGTAAAAACGAAAGCCCGTAATTGTTTTACATGATGGTAGGATTGCTGGTGTCTTTTGTCTGTCTCATAAACATGCAAGATTTCAGGTACGTCTTGCTACTTCTACTTACACTTAGGTCACACTACACATACATGTACAAGCATATATATACACACTCCTCTGGGGTTTCTTCTATTTTCTTTCTAGTTCTTGTTTATTTTCTCTTATCTCCATGGGGAAGTGGAACGGAATTCTTCCTGCGTAAGCTATGCGTGTTGTAAGAGGCAACTAAAATGCCAAGAGCAAGGGGTTAGTAACACCTTCTCCTGTATAAATTACTAAATTTAAAAAGAGAAACTTTCGTTTTTCTTTTTGGGCCACCCTGCCTTGGTGGGATACGGCCTATATATATATATATATATTATATATATATATATGTATATATATATATATATATGTATATATATATATGTATATATATGTATATATATGTATATATATGTATATATATGTATATATATGTATATATATGTATATATGTATATATATGTATATATGTATATATATGTATATATATGTATATATGTATATATATGTATATATATGTATATATATGTATATATATGTATATATATGTATATATATGTATATATATGTATATATATGTATATATATATATATGTATATATATATATGTATATATATATTAAAAAATATATAAAATATATTACAGGAGATAACTATCCGCAGATAATTTCAAAAAGAAAGGCAAAGAGATTAACCTTTTTAACTAAATAGCCTCTCTTGCCTTACTCTCATCAACAGTCCTGAAAGTGAGATCACGCGAATATGAGCAATTTCTTCACCCTCTCGCGAAGATAAGTGGCCCTCCCTGGCACTTACAGGCACCACCTCTGCCGGCACGTGACAAATATACCGGCACTGAGCTCTGTGTGTTTGATCTGAGTTATGAGGCGCAGTCTGCCTCGCCTGGGAGATGTCAATATCGAGAACACATGAGGCGTTCCCACGCTGCTTGCTACCAGTCAGTCACGTGTAGTTAGCAATCTGAAATTGGCTTTGCATGTATGCTAATACGAGTGCCTGCACGCATGAAAGTTTTTAATGTACATACAGCCGTGTACACACACACACACACACACACACACACACATGATGGAAGGGTTAGACTCAGAGGTGTCCCTGTTCACAGATGATGTGAAGTTAATGAGGAGTATTAAATCAAATGAGGATCAGGCAGGACTTCAAAGAGACCTGGACAGGCTGGACACCTAGTCCAGCAACTGGCTTCTTGAATTTAACCCTGCCGAATGCAAAGTCATGAAGATCGGAGAGGGGCACAGAAGACCACGGACAGAGTATAGGCTAGGTGGTCAACGACTGCAAACCTCGCTCAAGGAGAAAGATCTTGGCGTGAGTATAACACCGAACACGTCTCCGGAAGCACGCATCAACCAGATAACTGCTGCAGCATATGGGCGCCTGGCAAACCTGATATTAGCATTCGATACCTAAGTAAGGAATCTTTGAAGACACTGTACACCGTGTACGTCAGGCCCATACTGGAGTATGCAGCACCAGTTTGGAACCCGCATTGGGTCAAGCACGTTAAGAAATTAAAGAAAGTGCAAAGGTTTGCAACAAGGTTAGTTCCAGAGCTAAGGGGAATGTCCTATGAAGAAAGGTTGAGGGAAATCGGCCTGATGGCACTGAAGGACTGGAGGAATAGGGAAGACATGATAACGACATACAAAATACTGCGTGGAATAGACAGGGTGGACAGAGACAAGATGTTCCAGAAAGGGGACACAGAAACAAGGAAGTTGAAGACTCAGATGAGCCACAGGGATGTTAGGAAGCATTTCTTCAGTCATAGAGTGGTCAGGAAGTGGAACAGTCTGGCGAACGAAGTAGTGGAGGCAGGAACCATACATAGCTTTAAGACGAAGTATGATAAAGCTCATGGAGCAGGGAGAGAGAGGACCTAGTAGCGTTCAGTGAAGAGGCGGGGCCAGGGGCTGAGTCTCGACCACTGCAACTACAATTAGGTGAGTACACACACACACACACACACACACAAGGCATGACATTTTAACCGCATGAGGGGGTAAACAGAGAGAACATGATGTAGTGGACGGAGAAGAAGAAAAAACACAGTTTCCCTATTGAAGCAGCAATCCCCAGAGAAGAGCCAAGAGGACATGTGACAATGTTCTGTATTGTGAGTGTAAACACTGTGCAGAAAAAGGAAGGGGAGCAACTCGTTACAGTCACGTCTACAAAGACTCCAGCGGCAAACGACAGCACTATTAAATAAATTGCTTGACAAGTATCTATGAAAAATTAATCAGACGGAGGCATATCCAGAGACACAACTGCAATTAAAGTTAGCATTTTAAATGAGACACACATGCACCATCTGATTTTTTATTAAGAAAATTTTCGCTCACGGGAAGCAAGATGCTGGAGGCGTCAATTTCGTGGTGTTAAAAACGTCACCGGATCAATTTGTTCTGCCTGATTAGCAACAAGTCCATCAGTACGTGTGACATGCCGAAGTACCAAGTTTCTGGTCAGGTGTTCGAAACAGCGATAAATAAAGATTCGAGATAGCGTCTTTTATGCAGATTCTGAGCTTTGAATCTTTTCACTTTATCAGATGGCTTCTATGAGGATTTGTCACATACGGTTTGTAGCATATTTCCCGATTTACGTTGTTGGTATAGGTTTAGTCATGCAGCAGTGTCGTCTTTAAATTAAAATTAAGTCATTTATAATACCGCAACGCCAGCTAATGGAAAAAAAATAGGATAAAGAGGGCAAAAAAGATCACTCAAACCAATGAGTCCAGTCAATGTAATCAAAAGCTGTCTGCAGGTGTTCTACCCATCACCATTGGCTACTCCAGTTTACCCACGTTTATAAATGGTTTTACTTTTCCTTCCCTTCCATTGTGCCGCACCACTAAACTGTGTCATCTTATGACAGACTCGTGTCAGAGATTATTCCCTGACGAATGAGTTAAGAACAATGTTTCCATTGATTCTCATTGCTCCCGTCACAACCCACGCTAAGCTTAGTCAACATGTCCGAAAAATAATTCAGTATTAATGTTGACACGGAACTCGAGAGAGAGAGAGAGAGAGAGAGAGGGAGAGAGAGAGGGAGGGAGAGAGGGAGGGAGAGGAAAGAAGAGACAGAGAAACATTCTTTAAAGTATTTCCTTTCGTGTAATTGGAGAATATATTAGGTAAATATTCAACTGCTTCTGGTCATTTGTTGCCTTTACAGTAAAAGTGCATGGTAAGCTCTTGAGGTGTATATTAGGTGTTACTGAGAGTGACTTCTAAATTCAAAAGTCCCTTTTTTTTATATCGGCGTATTAGGTATCTAGATGGAGTACCTTTAATTAGCGGCATGAATTACTTTTCTTCCTCCCGATCAGCTGCAAGTTTTCACCGTTGGTGAGCACTAACTATGGGACAGTTCATGGAACTATTGACATACGCAGGTGCTGTCTGGACAGTTTTTTTATAGACCGTTCACAAATTTGGTTTCTGTGTTTATACCCTCACGCATACAGATATACAGGTAATATTAAGAAGAGGCACGAAAAGACTTTCAAAGCCAGGACAGAGTGAGGCCCGGTGGCAGCCAGTGAAGAAGAGGGCCAAGAACTGAGACCGGGTCCTGCAACCACACATAAGAACATAAGAACGAAGGAACACTGCAGCAGGCCTACTGGCCCATGCGACGCAGGTCCAAGTCTCCTACCGGCTTAAGCCAATGCACCCAACCTAGTCAGGTCAGGTCACATTGACTTAAGGGAGGAACACGGCAACCGACCTGGTAGCACAAGCTATCAGGTCCAACTCACACCCACCCACATCCACTCATGTATTTTTCCAACCTATTTTTAAAGCTACACAACGTTCTGGCCTCTATAACTGTACTTGGGAGTTTGTTCCACTCATCCACAACTCTATTACCAAACCAGTACTTTCCTATATCCTTCCTGAATCTGAATTTTTCCAACTTAAAACCATTGCTGCGAGTCCTGTCTAGGCTAGATATTTTCAGTACACTATTTACATCCCCTTTATTTATTCTTGTCTTCCATTTATACACCTCAATCATATCCCCCCTAATTCTACGTCTTTCTAGAGAGTGCAGATTCAGGACCCTTAGTCTATCCTCATAGGGAAGGTTTCTGATATATGGGATCAACTTTGTCATCCTCCTTTGTACATTTTCCAGAGCATTTATATCCATTCTGTAATACGGTGACCGAAACTGTGCAGCATAATCTAAATGAGGCCTAACCAAGGATGTATAGAGTTAAAGAACAACCTGAGGACTCCTATTATTTATGCTTCTTGATATGAAGCCAAGGATTCTATTAGCTTTATTGCGAACACTTATGCACTGCTGTCTTGGTTTCAGATTACTGCTAACCAGAACTCCTAAATCTTTTTCGCAGTCCGTAATATTAAGATCTACCTTATTTAGTTTATATGTGGCATGGTTATTGTCCTGTCCAACATTTAGAACTTTGCATTTGTCTATATTAAACTGCATCTGCCACTTCTCCGACCACTGCATCAGTCTATTCAAATCTTCCTGGAGTGCTCTAATGTCCTCGTCAGAATGAATTCGACGGCCTATTTTGGTGTCATCGGCAAACTTGTTGATGTCGCTCTTTATGCCCTCATTTATGTCGTTTATGTAGATTGTGAACAGCAGGGGGCCCAACACTGACTCCTGTGGAACACCGCTCGTGACGCTTCCCCACTCTGATTTCTCCCCATTTATGCAAACTCTCTGCTGCCTATTTGTTAACCATGCCTCTACCCAGGAAAAAATTTCTCCTATTCCATGTGCCTCAATTTTCCTCAATAGTCTCTGATGTGGGACCCTGTCAAAAGCCTTACTGAAGTCCATATACACAATATCATATTCATTACCATGATCTACCTCCTCAAATATCTTAGTGAAAAAAGTTAACAAATTCGTAAGGCAGGAACGCCCCTTTGTAAAACCATGCTGAGATTCGTTGATTAATTTATGCTTTTCAAGGTGGCTACGAACTGCCTCGGCAATTATTGATTCCATAAATTTTCCCACTATGTAGGTTAGGCTTATTGCTCCATAGTTCGAAGCTAAGGACCTGTCACCTGCTTTGAAAATAGGTATCACATTTGCCATTTTCCACTTATCTGGCACCATGCCAGTTTGTAGTGATATGTTGAAAAGATTAGCCAAAGGTTTGCTAAGCTCCTCTTTACATTCCTTTAGAACCCTTCCATACAGTTCATCAGGGCCTGGGGATTTGTTAGGTTTTAATTTATCTATTTGCCTAAGGACCATGTCACTTGTGACCCTAATCGTGCACAGTTTATTATCGTCCTGTTCTACATAATTTATCATTTCTGGAATATCGCTGGTATCCTCCTGTGTAAAAACTGAGAGGAAGTATGTGTTAAAAATTCTTCACATTTCCTTATCACTGTCAGTGAGCTGACCCGAGGAACTTTTGAGTGGGCCTATCTTGTCCCTGATCTTACTTCTGTATACCTGAAAGAATCCTTTTGGGTTAGTCTTCGATTCTCTTGCAACTTTAACCTCATAATCTCTTTTTGCTTTTCTAATTCCCTTTTTTATTTCTCTCTTTAACTGAATATATCGATTTCTTAATTGCCCTTCTCCTCTTTTGATTTGCCTATATATGCCTCTCTTTTGACCAATCAGATATTTTAATCTATTGTTCATCCATTTAGGATCATTTTTGTTTGATCTGATTTCCCTATTTGGAACATAATTTGACTGAGCAGCTAGAACTATGCCCTGGAAAGCGTCATATCGGCAACCATCACCACCTACCTGACCCTTAGTCAGGTCATTCCAGTTCAGCCCACCTAAGTAATTTTTCAGTCCTATGAAATCAGCCAAGCGAAAGACAGGGACGGAGACTTGATTGCCATTATTAGGGGAATTCCATGATATATTAAAACTGAGTGATTTGTGATCACTTTCCCCAGGCTCATCATTAACCTCAAGATTATTAATTAGTGTTTCCCTACTGGCAAGAACCAAGTCAAGGAGGTTATTTCCCCTAGTTGGCTCTGTCACAAACTGTTTTAAAAAACAATCCTGGATCGTATCAAGAAAGTCACCTGACTCTAAATTTCCTGTCAAATTGCTCCAGTCAATCTGTCTATAGTTGAAATCTCCCATTAGCACAACATTTTCGTATGTAGATGCCTTACGAATTTCGTCCCATGGAAGTTTACTGCACTCCCTATCAAGATTTGGGGCCCTGTAAATCACACCCAAAATTAGTTTTTCTCGGCCCTCGAGAAGCTGTAACCAAACAGATTCAGTGGCCAACGCTTCTAATTTTATATCTTGTCTAACACAACAATTTAAATTGTCTCTGACATACATCGCTACTCCACCACCCTTCCTGTTGACCCTTTCAGTGTGGAATAATTTATAGCCTTGTATGTGACATTCAGAGGGCATCTCTCTATCTTTCAGATTGAGCCAGGTCTCTGTTATAGCAATAATATCTGTTTCCTGCAATTGCAATTAATCTTAGCTCATCTATCTTATTTCTTACACTCCTGCTATTAGTATAATAAACCTTAAGGGAGCTAGTCCCTTGCTGCCCTCTGCTGTCCCCTTTGTTTGCTGACCTGATCTATTGTCTTTATTTATAACTTCATGCTGAATGCCTTTTATACATTTACTGTTTCCAACCCTAGTGTTGCAACCTGCTTGTTTCCCACACACACCCATACCTCTATCTTCTATCAGTTTAAAATCATAGACATTTCACCAATGGCCTTCTCAGTTGAGTTTGCAAGTGCTACCACCCCAGCCCCAGAGAGATGTACCCCATCCCTTGCATACATATCATGTTTGCCATAAAAGTTGTTCCAGTTGTCAATGAATGGGATTGCAAGTTCCTTGCAGTATCTGTTTAGCCAGCAATTTACACCAATTGCCCTAGACAACCATTCATTTCCTACCCCCCTTCTAGGCAAGATGCTACATATGATTGGGACTCCTCCCTTAGACTTAATGAAATCTATAGCTGACCTGTACTTATCTAGCAGCTCTTCTCTCCTACCCTTCCCAATATCATTTCCACCAGCACTGAGACAGATAATGGGCTTGTTCCCATTACCTGACATGATATTATCCAGCCTGTTAACTATGTCCCCAACACCAGCTCCAGGGAAGCACACTCTATCTCTCATCTTCTTATTCCTATTACAAAAAGCACGGTCAATATATCTTACCTGAGAGTCACCAACCACAAGAATGCGCTTACCTCTGTTAGCAGGGGCAGTAGTACCCTTACCTTCACTGGCCACTGAAGTACATTCACCCTGAAGAACAGAGAAGCGATTTCTTACCTTCAGATCTTCACTCTTAACTTTCCTTATTCTGATTCTCCTCCCATTACTGGTTACCACTCGCCACTTGTAGCAGGTGCTGGACTGCACCTCACCGCTGGTAGCCGTTGCTACCTCCCCACCTACAGCTTCCTCAGAGCGAGAGACAGACTGCACCTCACTGCTAGAAGCCTCATTCCCCACAACTCCAGCCACCTCACACTCTCTCCCAGACCCATTGAGGTGGACCTTCAGCCTCCTAATCTCCTCCTGGAGAAGCAAGACCTCCTCCTTCAACTCTCCAACCTCAATTTTTAAAACACTGCAGAAGCAAGCCATGCTTTGTAACCGTCCACGCTAATCCCCAAAGCAGCTCAGGGTCTGTGACCTCACGTGACGACTGACCACTGGAGAATGCACACACGCACACGCTCTTTTTTTTTACACAGGGTTTAAAAAGGTTAAGGATCCCTAGCTTTATTGACAAGCTATTTACAGGTTAAGGATTCCTAACTTTATTGGCAAGCTAAGAGCTGTTACCTACATCAGCTCATTTAAAAGCATATTTATTGTTATGAGACATACAAGTAGGGAACAGGATGAAGTTGGAGCCATCTGTGGGCCAGCATTTTCATGTGATCAACTGACTTTATCTCGTTGACATCATAATGCTGTACGAATGTGTTCCATACTCGAGTCATCCTGGGTATATATGATCTCAGATGGAGTGATGTTCTGGAGAAGGGTACAGCCAGAGTAAAGTTGCTGTTTTCTGCCCGTCTTGTGGCATAAAAGCTTGTTTCACGCTGTCCTCGAAGTGGATCCAAGTGTGGTACTTTGAAAATATTGGCCTTGTACATAACAGTAAGGCCACCCACATCCCTCCTATGTTGAAGGCTCTGCTGAAATGACAGGTCTATCCAGGGTGGGTCCAGACGAGAGATGAGACGTCTTGCTCTGTTCTCTACTCTGTCAAGTAGTCGCAGATGAGAGCGGGGGCAGGCAATCCAAGAAAGTGGAGCATACACAAGGTGTGAGCGTACTTGTGCTTCGTACAGAATCTTGCAACCCCTACTGTCAAGTAGATGCGAGATACGGCGAAGTGCTGTAAGCTTCCTGGCTGCCTTGTTTGCAAGATTTTCAACATGGTTCTTCATGGTTAGTTTGGAGTCAAATTTCACCCCAAGGATATCAACTTCTTCTCCAGGTGCCAGCACCCTCCCATTCATCCTTACTACTGCACCAGCATTACCATCATGGTGCCTAGAGACGATCATCATTTTCGTTTTCTCAGGTGCAAATGTTACTTGCCATCTATTTCCCCGCTGATATAGCTCTCAGCTGGTGATTGATGTAGCTTAGAGCAGCTGGCATTTCTTCTCTTGGATAAGTGAATGTCAGTGTACAGTCATCTGCATATGCATGTGATTCTGGGATGAGATGAAGAAGGTCGTTGAAGTAGACATTCCACAACAATGGTCCCAGTACGCTTCCTTGTGGAACACTTGCCCCAATAGGATGTCTTGCTGATTCCGTTCCATTGAGAACTACACTTAGAGATCTACCATGAAGGTAATCACTGAGGAGACATAACGTAGAGCCTGCAATTCCCAGTGCTTGAAGTTTTGCTAAGAGGCCCTGGTGCCACACCCGGTCGAAAGGGCCAGCAATGTCCAGTGCTACCACACAGCTGACTTTGGATTCATCCAGTGACTGGTGACACTTAGTGGAGAGGTTTAACAACAGATCAGCAGCAGAGTAACCTTTCCTGAAGCCATATTGACGATCACAAAGTAGTGAGTGATAGTCAAAAAGCTCTGTCATTTGTCTTGAGATTATTGTCTCAAGGATCTTACCAGTGATTGACAGGAGTGACACTGGTCTGTAGTTGCTGATTTCTGCTCTGCTCTTCTTTTTGTGAACAGGGACTACATTTGCCTCTTTCCATGGAGAGGGCCATTTACACAGTACTAGGCAGTGCTGAAAGGTGCGAGTTAGAGGTGCTGCTAGCTGGTCTGCACATCTTCTCAGCAATCTTGGGCTCAACTTGTCTGGGCCCACAGCCTTTTCTTGGTCAAGCGATTTAAGAAGGAAATGCACCTCCTTCTGCCTTATTGTCACCACTGACAGTTTTGACACAGTTCTTGCAGCTAGCCAAGGAGGGTCCCTTGCTGGATCAGGAACTTGCATTTTGGTAGCAAAGTGTTTGGCAAAGAGGTCCGCCTAGAGGTGGAATGAGTTCATCAGGCAGATAACCTTGTCTGTCCTTGACCAGGGACCACCAGGTTTTGGAGCCTACCCTACCTGAGGCTAGCTTTCTTTTAGTGTCCACCTCCCATTTAGCAATGGCCCACTTTTGAACGTCACCCATATGCCTACAGGCTTGCCTGTGCAAGTTCCTGTTAAAGGTGGTAGGATGTCTCTTATACCTTCGCCATGCTTTGTACTTAGCATGGCGGTCTCTCTCTCTCTCTCTCTCTCTCTCTCTCTCTCTCTCTCTCTCTCTCTCTCTCTCTCTCTCTCTCTCTCTCTCTCTCTCTCTCTCTCTCTCTCTCTCGTTCATATTAGAGGAAAGAAGGCTGGGTGATATGATGTACAAAATTTTGAGAGGACAAGTTATGACAATAGACGGGATAGAGAGGAATAGACGGGAAACTGGAACACAAGGGAAAAGCTGGAAGTTGAAAACACAGATGAATCAGAGATATTAAAAAGTATTTCTTCGACCTTAGGGTGGTCAGGATGTTGAACATCTTGGAGAGTGGAATGATAGAAGTAGAAGAAAGAAGGAACACTGCAACAGGCCTACTGACCCATGCAGAGCAGGACCATGTCCCCAACCCTTGATTAGCCCAATGACCCACCAAGTCTGGTCACTTATGCATACATAGCTTTAAGAAGACGTACGATAAAATTCTCGAAGCAAGGAGTAGGTGAACCCATTAGTGGCTAGCAAAGAGGCGTGACCAGAAGCTGAGACATGACCACTACAGCCACATGTAGGTGAGTACATGTAGGTGAGTACATGTAGCTGAGTACACACAAATATTTTCTATATCTACATCTGTCTGCCTTTATAAATTCATCTACTGTATCCATGTTTCCTATCATCTACATATTCAACTTCATTTCGTATTCTTTCTAATTTCGACTGTTATCCTCTTCTTTCTAACATCCGTCTCTTCACATTACTAAATTATATCAGTATTACAACACGAATTTCGTAATTTGATATTTGTATAACTTTAAGTCCAGTATCCCAACACAGTTTACCAAAGTTTACGTTTGTGTGTGTGTGTATACAGTAAGTTCACTAGTTCACACCCGGTGCACCCAAGTCTTCGTGTTCATAACTACACTTGTTCATTACTACCACTTGCTTATAACTCGTCGTGTATATAACTTAACGTGTTTATAATTTGTCATATGGAAGGTTTTATATAAACGCTTATGCAAGTTCCTGCTTGGAATTTCATGCTTTGAAGCTTTCTCAAATTAAACAAGCTTCACTCACGTGCGCTCACACACACACACACACACATACACATAGGACCCAGGAAAACAAGGAGATTAGTAGAAGAGCCAGAAACGAGTATGCACAGATAAAGATGGAGGCCCAGCGACAGTATGAAAACGACATAGCATCGAAAGTCAAATCTGACACGAAACTACTGTATAGCCACATTAGGAGGAAGACAACAGTCAAGGACCAGGTGATAAGGCTGAGGAAAGAAGGTGGAGAACTCACAAGAAACGATCAAGAGGTATGTGAGGAGCTCAACACGAGATTTAAGGAAGTATTTACAGTAGAGACAGGAAGGACTCTGGGGGGACAGATCAGATGGGGACACCAGCAAGGAATACACCAACAAGTGTTGGACGACATACATACAGATGAGGAGGAGGTGAAGAAACTGCTAAGGGACATCGATACCTCAAAGGCAATGGGACCGGACAACATCTCCCTGTGGGTCCTTAGAGAGGGAGCAGATATGTTGTGCGTGCCACTTACCACAATCTTCAACACGTCCCTGGAAACTGGGCAACTACCTGAGGTATGGAAGACGGCAAATGTAGTTCCCATTTTTAAAAAAGGAGACAGAAAAGAGGCACTAAACTATAGACCTGTGTCATTGACGTGTTTAGTATGCAAAGTTATGGAGAAGATTATCAGGAGGAGAGTGGTGGAGCACCTGGAACGGAACAGGAGTATAAATGCCAACCAGCACGGATTCACGGAAGGCAAATCCTGTGTCACAAACCTTCTGGAGTTTTATGATAAAATAACAGAAGTAAGACACGAGAGAGAGGGGTGGGTTGATTGCATCTTCTTGGACTGCAAGAAGGCCTTTGACACAGTTCCTCACAAGAGATTAGTGCAGAAGCTAGAGCATCAGGCGCATATAACAGGAAGGGCACTGCAATGGATCAGAGAATACCTGACAGGGAGGCAACAACGAGTCATGGTACGAAATGATGTATCACAGTGGGCACCTGTGACGAGCGGGGTCCCATAGGGGTCGGTCCTAGGACCAGTGCTATATTTGGTATATGTGAACGACATGATGGAAGGGTTAAACTCAGAAGTGTCCTTGTTTGCAGGCAGATGATGTGAAGTTAATGAGGAGAATTAAATCTGATGAGGACCAGGCAGGACTTCAAAGAGACCTGGACAGACTGGACACCTGGTCCAGCAAATGGCTTCTCGAATTTAATCCTGCTAAATGCAAAGTCATGAAGATAGGGGAAGGGCACAGAAGACCACAGACAGAGTATAGGCTAGGTGGCCAAAGACTGCAAACCTCACTCAAGGAGAAAGATCTTGGGGTGAGTATAACACCGAGCATGTCTCCGGAAGCACACATCAATCAGATAACTGCTGCAGCATATGGGCGCCTGGCAAACCTGAGAACAGCATTCCGATACCTTAGTAAGGAATCGTTCAAGACACTGTACACCGTGTATGTCAGGCCCATACTGGAGTATGCAGCACCTGTTTGGAACCCGCACTTGATAAAGCACGTCAAGAAACTAGAGAAAGTACAAAGGTTTGCGACAAGGTTAGTTCCAGAGCTAAGGGGAATGTCTTATGAAGAAAGATTAAGGGAAATCGGCCTGACGACACTGGAGGACAGGAGGGTCAGGGGAGACATGATAACGACATATAAAATACTGCGTGGAATAGACAAGGTGGACAAAGACAGGATGTTCCAGGGAGGGGACACAGAAACAAGAGGCCACAATTGGAAGTTGAAGACACAAATGAGTCAGAGAGATATTATGAAGTATTTCTTCAGTCATAGAGTTGTAAGGCAGTGGAATAGCCTAGAAAACGACGTAGTGGAGGCAGGAACCATACACAGTTTTAAGACGAGGTTTGATAAAGCTCATGGAGCGGGGAGAGAGAGGGCCCAGTAGCAACCGGTGAAGAGGCGGGGCCAGGAGCTAAGACTCGACCCCTGCAACCACAAATAGGTGAGTACAAATAGGTGAGTACACACACACACACACACACACACACACACACACACACACACACACGAATATTTTTCACCAATAAGCCCACCTAGGAGAGAAGCCTCATGAAGACGAAAAGAAGCTTCGGTCTCTCCTGAGCCACTGTCAGTCACGACACTTGCTACTTGGCAATTATCCAGGACGATCACAAACGTCGCTATGAGGTTCCTTTCCAGAGTGCCGATTCTTTCGAAGTATTCTGGCCACGGTGAACGATGGAAGGCAGGATGAAAGACATTGACACACATGATACCTTCTACCTACTCACCAGGTGCCTGTCAATCCCAGAACTTACCTACTTTCTGAGATGCTCCCCAGCCTTCAGCAGTCCAAAACTCAAGGAATAGGACTCTCTCCCTAAGACCATGCTAGAGAGTGTATTGAATCTTTCCCTGGAAGATGGACAGTGGTTGCAAGCCTCACTTCCGGTCAGGCTTGGGGGGCTGGGAGTTCGCAGATCCTCCCAGATTGCTCTACCAGCTTTCCTATCCTCTTCCATTCCATCAAACGAGTTGAGACAAATTCTTCCTGATAACCTCAGTGACTCAGTAGGAATCCAGGACCCTAACTATGCCAGTGCCATCACTGAATGGGAGACTCTTGCTGCTCCAGCACCAAACCCTAGTGCAGCACTGGCTCACAAACAGTCAAGCTGGGATGGCCCGATCACTGAAAAGGTGTTTGCCAACATGCTCAGGGCTGCAACATCAGACAGGGAGACTGCCTGTCTCCAGGCTGTGAGTGCACATCACCTCGGGGACTTCCTCCAAACAGTTCCCTTATCGGCAATGGGAACGCGCCTCGACCCTAAGACCCTCAGTATTGCAGTGGCGAAGCGCAAGTAGACCAATATGGTCTACATGGCCAAAACCAAGGGCTGGAATGCAAGACACAATGAGATCAACGACATCATAAAGAGAATCCTTGCTACTGCTGGATGCCCAACCGAGAGGGAGCCCCGATCACTAGCAGCCAACAATACCCACAACCCAGCAAACCTCCCCGACGGGTTCACCAACTATTCTTGGAAGAATGACAAGCTCTTAGCATGGGGCTATACCTGTGTGTCCACACTGGCTGACACCTATATCCATCACAGTGTGGGGCGACAGGGAGGAGTACAAGATCAGCAAGTACAGGGACATAAGCCAAAAGTATCAATTTGTCCCAGTGGGATCGGAGACCTTGGGATCATGGGGAAAAAAATGCCACATGTTTCCTTAAAGAATTGGGTTCCGGACTCATCGACACCACCAGGGACCCAAGGGCAGCCATTTTCATGTTCCAGCGCCTCAGCATGACCATCCAGAGGGGAAATGCCTGCTGCATACTTGGCTCGCGTCCGGCTTCGGAGGAGCTGGAGGAAATTCATGATCTTTAATACATTATTCCATTGTATTCATGTTTGTGTTTTCTGTAAATGTATTCTGTCTATTAATAAATGTTCCCATAGAATATAAAATATAGGGAGTTGTAGGAGAAGAAAATATTCAAACAGCTCCGGGGAGAACCTTAAGCTTTCCCTGAGGTACGTTTATTGTCTTCTCTGAGGATGAGGGTCCCCATTCCAGCTATAGAGGTGGTACTTATATATTTTTTTTGAAAACAACCACACGAGCACACACACACACACACACACACACACACACACACACACACACACACACACACACACACACACACACACACACACACATATATATATATATATATATATATATATATATATATATATATATATATATATATCGTGCCGAATATGTAAGACTGGACAATTAGCAAGAAATTTAAAATTAAGTCCTTTCTAAAATTTTCTCTTATACGTTTAAAGATAAATTTTTTTTCATTAATGTTAATGTAAAAATTAGTAATTTTGTACCAAAAGAACCTTAGGAACTTACCTAACCTTATTATAACAAGAGCAATTTAATTTAGCCTAATTCAGCTAAATATATTTTACTTAAGCTTACAGTAATTTAATAATAAACAGACACAATGAAATATATTTTTCTCGTTAGATTCAGAATGATTTTTGCGAAATTATTGCAGACGCAAATTTTTTATTGCCTTATTCGGCAAAAAGGGCGTTGCTATTTAAGCCAAATCGCAAGTTTTAGCTATTCGGCACTTTATATTATATATATATATATATATATATATATATATATATATATATATATATATATATATATATATATATATATACATATATATATATATATATATATATATATATATATATATATATATATATATATATATATATATATATAAAATGTGTGTGTGTGTGTGTGTGTGTGTGTATGTGTTTGTTGTGTGAAATAAAAATCTAGTTGTTGCGCTAAACTCATCATCCTGACTATCCACAAATCGCCCGGTAACACTGTACAATCCCACAAAACTCACTAACTCACTCTAATACCCAAAACCTCTCACCAACGCTCTCCACCATCCATAAAAATCTCTCCAGGATTGCCCACCACCCACAAAGCTCTCTCCAACACTCCACAAGCAACAGCTCCACTCCATCACACACTTGACCAGGTTCAAGCTTCTCACTGCACTTTTCATCTCCTTCAAAAGTTAATATAGAGACCAGGAAGAGGATGGCCTGTGCATCGTGAGCAGCAGTCAGACGGAGTGGTGGGAATGGGGAGTGTAGGGGTGAAATAGTGGGCATAGAAAATTAGAGGTGGGAAATTAAAGAGGAGGAAGAAAGAGATAGTAAAGTGATGAGTAGAGGAGGAGGAGATGATAGAGGAAGATGATTGTAAGTGAAGAATTGAGAGAGGAGGAGGGATGGGTAATGGTGCTTTGAGGAAAGAATGAGGAGTTGAATGGTTAAGAGGAGAAAAGGCAGATGTAACAGAAAGGATGAGAGGAGGAAGTGGAAAAGGTAGTGATGTGGAGACGCAGTAAATAAAAGAGGGAGAGGGGTGAAGGGAGCAAAAGTAAGAGAACGGAGCCTAAGCTGGAACTTCTCAGCCTTGTAGAAGGTTGGATACTGGATATTTTGTGTAAGTAATCCCTTAAAAATTTCAGGCATGCATTTCAGCCCATAACGAGGCTATCGTGGAACGTTTGCTTTGGCTCGTGTACGCCAGACAGGTTTTAGCATCATTTTTTTATTATTTATTATCAAAATTAAAACCCTGCAGTCTGTCGAGCCTTCTGTTTATTTAATTACAGTCCTTCATTACGACTTGACTCGAGTTCGTGTGCGTTTGTAAATATATATATATATATATATATATATATATATATATATATATATATATATATATATATATATATATATATATATATATATATATATATATATATATATATATGCAAAACAACCACTGTGAAAGAACAGTGAAATTCTAAGCGCTTTCGTGACTACTCACATTATCAAGGAACAATAAAAGTAATGCATCAGAGGAAGGCATGTAAAGGGTCTAGACGCCACCTCACTATCACATCCCACAACAAAGCAACACCTGTCGCGCGACTCATAAGAAAGAGAACACTGCAGCAGGTCCACTGGCCAAACTAGACAGGTCCTTCACGCAACCCACAAACAAATTATTCTACCCAAGAATTAAGAATTTTAAAATTTATTATTTGTCCAATGTATTATTAAATTCTTCCCAAATTTTATTAATTATAAATGGATCTAATTTATATAAACCAAAGGAAATATTCATATTATTGCCTAAACTGCTTTTTATGAAACAAGATTCAATTATATTCCTGTCGACCATGGACTTGCTTGATACAACTTTCTCAACTTTTTGAAAATCAATTGGATAGTTAAAATCTCTCACATGAATAAATAGAGCATTGGAATCTTGTCCAGTTCTAATGCTATATTTATGTTGTTTTAATCTTAGGTCGAGACTTTTACCAGTTTGACCGTAATAAACTTTATCGCAAATTTTACAAGGAATCTTATAGACACATCTGTCAGCATTTTGGAGGGAATGCTTTATCAAAAGTTTTTTTTATTGTATCAAGATTTTTAAATACAACTTTGATATTAAAAGTCTTCAGAAGAGAATGCATATCAACCAAGTTTTCATGGTAAGGGAGAACCAACATATTTTTAGTTGAATCAGGCTGGTTGTCCCTTTTTGGATTGTAAAAAGCATTTCTAGCAATTTTAAAAGATTTATCAATTACGTTTCTTGGGTATTTCAAGTCTTTAGCTATTTCATAAATTTTGGATATTTCTTCATCTATGAACTCTGATCCTATGGAGCTAATAATTGGTCTGACTGGATTCCCTGGTTTGTGTGTTTTTATTAGTTTATACATGAAAGGTAAAGATGGATTAGTGGAAGTAAATTGTTTGATTAATTCATCTTTGTCTTTCAGTAGAAGTTTTATTGTTTTATTGAAATTGCTGTTAACGGTTTCTAAGGGTTCTTTCTAAGTTTAGAATAGGTTTCTACTGAAAGGCAAAGATGAATTAATCAAAGAATTTACTTTCACTAATCCATCTTTACCTTACATGTATGGACTAATAAAAACACACAAACCAGGGAATCCAGTCAGACTAATTATTAGCTCCATAGGATCAGTTTCATATAAATTATCCAAATGGCTTGTTGACATTTTGAGCCTTAATGTTGGCAAAATTTCTAACTTTAATGTTAAAAACAACATAGATTTAGTTGGTAAATTAAGCTTCTTGACTGACTTAAATGATTTTAACATGGTTAGTTTTGATGTTACTTCCTTGTTTCCATTGCAGTACTTTCCCTGTTATTCCTGCCTGCTCCTCTAATTTTTGCACCAGTCTCTTGTGTGGTACTGTGTCAAAAGCCTTCTTGCAGTCTAAAAAGATGCACCTAGCCAAGCTAGGTGTTGTACCCGTTCGTGGGTACAATATAAATTACTGCTCGTTGGGCTAGTACACCAAACAGGGAGTAGAATGAAATTAGCTCAGAAGCATCCACACCACCATATGCCCTCGGATGACGGGTACAACACCTAGCTTGGCTGGGTGCGTCATTCATGAGGATTGTGTGGTTCCGTGGAGTAGAGCATCATGAGTTTTTGCTCACCATGAGGCGAGCCAAAGCAAAAATGGGTTCGACTCCTTGGCTAGTCCTGTTAATAATTTATAAATTTTCTTATCTAAAGAACTCGTTAATTATGATTTACCATTGTCATTTCCTACTATCATTAAACTTATTAAACTTTGCATTGTTGATGCTAAATTTGTATTTAATGATACGTTTTACACTCAGAAGTTTGGTATGTCAATGGGAAATCCTCTTTCACCCGTTCATAGTAACCTATACATGGAATATTTTGAAACAAGGCTGCTTAACACAATCCTCCCTAATAGAGCTAAATGGTTCAGATATGTTGATGATATTTTGTGTCTTATGCCCGAGAATGTAGATATACATCATTTCCTTGGTAAATTAAATACCTTAGCCCATTCTATAAACTTTACTGTTGAGTTTGAGGAAAATAACTCATTGCCTTTTCTAGATGTTTTAATTATTAAGGGTAATAATGAATTCAAATTTAAAATTTACAGAAAACCTACAAATAACTGTTCCTATGCCCACTATTATTCTTCACATCAAGATAGAGTTAAACTGTTTTCTCATCAATGTTTTTGAGAGCTTTGCGTATTTGTAATCCAGAGTTCATAGATGAGGAAATATCCAAAATTTATGAAATGGCTAATGACTTGAGTAATGTGAGTAGTCACGAAAGCGCTTGGAATTTCACTATTCTTTCACAGTGATTGTTTTTCATATTCTGAAATCACCTGTTTACTGTGATCTTATTGCATATATATATATATATATATATATATATATATATATATATATATATATATATATATATATATATATATATATAATGATATGCCCCACTGAAAATCTCCTATCCCCTTCTGTTTTGCTTCACTTAGTGATGGATGATATTCAGCTTTTCATTCACAACATTTACAATCCGGTCTTTCTTATGTGTACAACGTCCACGCACATTCAAACATCCCAACATTCAAAATGTTCTTCTATTTTGATATAGTTATTAATAATGCTCCCGGCCTTTTACTCGTCTTTTACGACTTTCATAGCTTATGGAGAAGGATTCTTCTCCTCTTCCTTCTCCTTCTGCTCCTCCTGATCCTCCTCCCGCATTTTCTTTCTCTGTTTCTTTAATTTCTTCTTCCTTCTCTTTTTCTTCCTTTTTCTCCATTTTCTTCCTCTTTCTAGGTCATTATATTACAAAATAATTCTTTTACAAGGCTACTGACATAAAAAGTTGCTCTAGATCAGGAATTTTAAAAGAACCACTTAATGTTTTCTGTCTGATCTGAATACCTGAGCTAAGTAATAAATCTGAACACTGGTCTCCTGCACTAGTGTAAAAATACAAGCTTTTATTGACTCGACCAGAGTGAATCGATGCGGAACTAGTGCTTTGTCTGACTTAGGCAAAATGACGAACAGATGGATAGACAGGCAAACATCCAGATATTTGGCAAAACTTTCAATTCGAAAATAATAAATAAAACTCAATTCTTGGTAGTTTTTATGTAAGCCACAAAGTTGCCAACAGGTCACCATAAACTTTTTAGTTCTACTCATTGTTTTATGGGTAGCATTTGTACAGAGAATAACTGGTAGAATGCCTCGTGCGGTCGAAGTGGCGTGATGTATACATTGGGCGAGGCTGGCAGGGTATGCTGAGGTATGCTACATAAATATCTAAGTGTATATTTTGGGTTGTTGTGCCGGAGGTAAAGCACTGCTGGTGCCATTAATCATGATCACTGCGGAGGTGTGCGTCATATTAAAGAGAAAACAAAAATCTTTGGTAGTTGTGAGGTTATGTAAATTTTCAATTTCCTCTTCGTAATTTCCTATTTTTAATACATATGTTTTTTTTTTACTTTTGTATGCGCTATTTCCTGCTGGTAATTTCCTATTTAAAATTTCATATTTGGATTTTCCAATTGATGTTTACAGGAGTAGAACGAAGTTTGCGGCGTCAGACCGTAATTTTTGCTGCCCACACACCTTCCTTCTGGAAATCAGTTTACTCAGTCAATATTCGTAGAGATATACTTCCTTCAATTTTTTTTACGCAAGTTTCTTACCAAAGTTAAGTATATTTCCTCCAGTCATTCCTATTGCTAATTCCAGCATGGACTACTTTACTTCAGTTTGGGTCTAAGATACTCCAGCATAGACTACTTTACTTCAGCTTGGGTCTAAGATACTCCAGCATGGACTACTTTACTTCAGATTGGGTCTAAGATACTCCAGCATAGACTACTTTACTTCAGCTTGGGTCTAAGATACTCCAGCATGGACTACTTAACTTCAGCTTGAGTCTAAGATACTCCAGCATGGACTACTTTACTTCAGCTTGGGTCTAAGATACTCCAGCATGGACGACTTTACTTCAGCTTGGATCTAAGATACTCCAGCATGGACGACTTTACTTCAGCTTGGGTCTAAGACACTCCAGCATGGACTACTTTACTTCAGCTTGGGTCTAAGACACTCCAGCATGGACTACTTTACTTCAGCTTGGGTCTAAGATACTCCAGCATGGACGAATTTACCTCAGCTTGGGTCTAAGATACTCCAGCATGGACTACTTCAGCTTGGGTTTAAGATACTCCAGCATGGACTACTTTACTTCAGCTTGGGTTTAAGATACTTAAGCATGGACGACTTCAGTTTGGGTTTAACTTACTCCAGCATGGACTACTTTACTTCAGCTTGGGTCTAAGATACTCCAGCATGGACTACTTTACTTCAGCTTGGGTCTAAGATACTCCAGCATGGACTATTTTACTTCAGCTTGGGTCTAAGATACTCCAGCATGGAGGACTTTGCCTCAGCTTGGGTCTAAGATACTCCAGCATGGACTACTTTACTTCAGCTTGGGTCTACGATACTCCAGCATGGACTACTTTACTTCAGCTTGGGTCTAAGATACTCCAGCATGGACTACTTTACTTCAGCTTTGGTCTAAGATACTCCAGCATGGACGACTTTACTTCAGCTTGGGTCTAAGATACTTCATCACGGACTACATTACTTCAGCATGGGTCTAAGATACTCCAGCATGGGCTACTTTACTTCAGCACGGGTCTAAGATACTCCAGCATGGACTAATTTACTTCAGCTTGGGTCTAAGATACTCCAGCATGAACGACTTTGCCTCAGCTTGGGTCTAAGATACTCCAGCATGGATGACTTTACTTCTGCTTGGGTCTAAGATACTCCAGCATGGACTACTTTACTTCAGCTTGGGTCTATGACACTCCAGCAGGGACTACTTTACTTCAGCTTGGGTCTAAGATACTTCAGCATGGACGACTTCAGTTTGGGTTTAAGTTACTCCAGCATGGACTACTTTACTTCAGCTTGAGTCTAAGATACTCCAGCATGGACTGCTTTACTTCAGCTTGGGTCTAAGATGCTCAAGCGTGGACTACTTTACTTCAGCTTTGGTCTAAGATACTCCAGCATGGACTACTTTACTTCAGCTTGGGTCTAAGATACTTCAGCATGGACGACTTCAGTTTGGGTTTAAGTTACTCCAGCATGGACTACTTTACTTCAGCTTGGGTCTACGATACTCCAGCACGGACTACTTTACTTCAGCTTGGGTCTAAGATACTCCAGCATGGACTACTTTGCTTCAGCTTGGGTCTAAGATACTCCAGCATGGACGACTTTACCTCAGCTTGGGTCTAAGATACTCCAGCATGGACGACTTTACTTCAGCTTGGGTCTAAGATACTCCAGCATGGACTACTTTACTTCAGCTTGGGTCTAAGATACTCCAGCATGGACTACTTTACTTCAGCTTGGGTCTAAGATACTCCAGCATGGACTACTTTACTTCAGCTTGGGTCTAAGATACTCCAGCATGGACTACTTTACTTCAGCTTGGGTCTAAGATACTCCAGCATGGACGACTTTACTTCAGCTTGAGTCTGAGATACTCCAGCATGGACTACTTTTCTTCAGCTTGGGTCTAAGATACTCCAGCATGGACGACTTTGCCTCAGCTTAGGTCTAAGATACTCCAGCATGGATGACTTTACTTCAGCTTGGGTCTAAGATACTCCAGCATGGACTACTTTACTTCAGCTTGGGTCTAAGATACTTCAGCATGGACGACTTCAGTTTGGATTTAAGTTACTCCAGCATGGGCTACTTTACTTCAGCTTGAGTCTAAGATACTCCAGCATGGAGTGCTTTACTTCAGCTTGGGTCTAAGATGCTCAAGCTTGGAATACTTTACTTCAACTTGGGTCTAAGATACTCCAGCATGGACGACTTCAGTTTGGGTTTAAGTTACTCCAGCATGGACGACTTTACTTCAGCTTGGGTCTAAGATACTCCAGCATGGACTACTTTACTTCAGCTTGGGTCTATGATACTCCAGCATGGACTACTTTACTTCAGCTTGGGTCTAAGATACTCCAGCATGGACTACTTTACTTCAGCTTGGGTCTATGATACTCCAGTATGGACTACTTTACTTCAGCTTGGGTCTAAGATACTCCAGCATGGACGACTTCAGTTTGGGTTTAAGTTACTCCAGCATGGATTACTTTACTTCAGCTTGGGTCTAAGATACTCCAGCATAGACTACTTTACTTCAGCTTGGGTCTAAGATACTCCAGCATGGACTACTTTACATCAGCTTGGGTCTAAGATACTCCAGCATGGACTACTTTACTTCAGCTTGGGTCTAAGACACTCCAGCATGGACGACTTTGCCTCAGCTTGGGTTTAAGATACTCCAGCATGGATGACTTTACTTCAGCTTGGGTCTAAGATACTCCAGCATAGACTACTTTACTTCAGCTTGGGTCTAAGATACTCCAGCATGGACGACTTTACCTCAGGTTGGGCCTAAGATACTCCAGCATGGACTACTTTACTTCAGCTTGGGTCTAAGATACTCCAGCATGGACTACTTTACTTCAGCTTGGGTCTAAGATACTCCATCATGGACTACTTTACTTCAGCTTGGGTCTAAGTTACTCAAGCATGGACGACTTCCGTTTGGGTTTAAGTTACTCCAGCATGGACTACTTCAGCTTGGGTCTAAGATACTCCAGCATGGACTACTTTACTTCAGCTTGGGTCTAAGATGCTCAAGCGTGGACTACTTTACTTCAGCTTGGGTCTAAGATACTCCAGCATGGACTACTTTACTTCAGCTTGGGTCTAAGATACTTCAGCATGGACGACTTCAGTTTGGATTTAAGTTACTCCAACATGGATTACTTAACGTCAGCTTGGGTCTAAGATACTCCAGCATGGACTACTTTACTTCAGCTTGGGTCTAAGATACTCCAGCATGGACTACTTTACTTCAGCTTGGGTCTAAGATACTCCAGCATGGATGACTTTACTTCAGCTTGGGTCTAAGATACTCCAGCATGGACTACTTTACTTCAGCTTGGGTCTAAGATACTCCAGCATGGACGACTTCAGTTTGGGTTTAAGTTACTCCAGCATGGACTACTTTACTTCAGCCTGAGTCTAAGATACTCCAGCATGGACTACTTTACTTTAGCTTGGGTCTAAGATACTCCAGCATGGACTACTTTACTTCAGCTTGGGTCTAAGATACGTCAGCATGGACGACTTCAGTTTGGGTTTAAGTTACTCCAACATGGATTACTTAACATCAGCTTGGGTCTAAGATACTCCATCATGGACTACTTTACTTCAGCTTGGGTCTAAGATACTCCAGCATTCACTACTTTACTTCAGCTTGGGTCTAAGATACTCCAGCATGGATGACTTTACTTCAGCTTGGGTCTAAGATACTCCAGCATGGACTACTTTACTTCAGCTTGGGTCTCAGATACTCCAGCATGGACTACTTTACTTCAGCTTGGGTCTATGATACTCCAGCATAGACTACTTTACTTCAGCTTGGGTCTAAGATACTCCAGCATGGACGACTTCAGTTTGGGTTTAAGTTACTCCAGCATGGACTACTTTACTTCAGCTTGAGTCTAAGATACTCCAGCATGGACTGCTTTGCTTCAGCTTGGGTTTAAGATGCTCAAGCGTGGACTACTTTACTTCAGCTTGGGTCTAAGATACTCCAGCATGGACTACTTTACTTCAGCTTGGGTCTAAGATACTTCAGCATGGACGACTTCAGTTTGGATTTAAGTTACTCCAACATGGATTACTTAACTTCAGCTTGGGTCTAAGATACTCCAGCATGGACTATTTTACTTCAGCTTGGGTCTAAGATACTCCAGCATGGACTACTTTATTTCAGCTTGGGTCTAAGATACTCCAGCATGGATGACTTTACTTCAGCTTGGGTCTAAGATACTCCAGCATGGACTACTTTACTTCAGCTTGGGTCTATGATA
>NC_091301.1:17492195-17494695 GCF_038502225.1 Cherax quadricarinatus | reverse complement strand
TTAATTTTAAATGAGTTCTTGCTAATTGACAAAGTTTACATATTCGGCACGACATATATATATATATATATATATATATATATATATATATATATATATATATATATATATATATATATATATATATATATATATATATATATATATATATATATATATATATATATATATATATATATATATATAATCAGCCCACGCTATATAGAAAAAAATTAAATGTGTATAAATGTACCTGGTCCTCCGAGAAAATTTGAAGGGTAGTGCTTTATCCCAAAATAACAAATACCAATAATCAAGAAAACGCAATGTTTCCAGGCACCATAACTCGCCTTAGTGGCTGTAAATCAAGTGTGTAAACAGCATGCATCACTGCACTTTTGCTCTTTGCACTAAGTTAACAACGGTAGGAGACGATGGCTCTCTGAGTAAAAGAAAATTCTCGTCAGGTACTAGCTAAGTTAGCTAATCCATGAGGTCGTAACCTAGCCGAGGAGGGATGGATATATTGTGAGAGGTGGAAATGCGTAAGGGATGGTTAGGAGGGAGTAAACTGGAAATGTGGAAGGTATGACAGGAGGGTGGAAGGTGGAAATGTGGGAAGAATGGTAGGAGGAAGTGAGGGAGAGATAGGAATAAAAAATCATATGGACTTAAGATGACAGAAGTCAGGAGCAGCGAGCAGCGACGGAGGGAGCTTGGGGGATAACTCAGAGTGGCTGCACTTGCTGCAATAAACACCAGGTGAATGAATTCCCTTGAGATTTATGCGCCTGTAAAAGATGGTAGATGTGGGTAAAGGGGGGAGAGGAGGAGGAGGAGGAGAAGGCGGCTACATGAGTGAGAGAAGGACTGCAGGTGCTCGAAAAAGGGTGGAAGGAGCAAAGAGAAAAAGGTGGAGAATGAGAGCGTGATAAGAAACACTGATGTGTGTAAGGGAAGAGGAATCTGGAAAAAGTGAATGGAAGAGAGAGAGAGAGAGAGAGAGAGAGAGAGAGAGAGAGAGAGAGAGAGAGAGAGAGAGAGAGAGAGAGAGAGAGAGAGAGAGAGAGAGAGAGAGAGAGAGAGAGAGAGAGAGAGGATGTCGATAGAGGGGGGGAGGAACCACATACATTCTTATAATTTCTTTGAATAAATAAAGTAGCTTTAATAAATACATAAACCCATAAAGTTAATGAGTGCAAAACAACAGTGAATGTTGTTACTGGCTTTTTATCTTGCTGATTTATTAAAGAAAATCGAATAGTCGAAATAGAAACAACAATAAAAGCATTAATAAAAATAAAATTTAAATATTAACAGCAGCAGCAGCAGCAACAACAACAACAACAACACCATTAACAATAATAGCAAAAACAATATTTGCAAAAAACCACAACTATAACATCAATAACAACATCGAAATCAAAAGCAGCAGCATTAACCATTACAAAAGTAACAACACTAAAATCAATATCAATAACAAAAGCAGTTCTACAGATTGTGAAAAATATTATTAACAACAACTAATAATAATAATAATAATAATAATAATAATAATAATAATAATAATAATAATAATAATTATTATTATTATTATTATTATTATTATTATTATTATTATTATTGTCAGTATTACAGCAACAAAGGAACTCGCTATCTCTCTTGTCTGAATGAATTAAAATCTCATTAAATGCAACTTCACAAGAGACGTAATTTATCAACTGCACTCACTGCAAGGTTAAGCAAACACAGACCTCTTCATTTTTCCAGTGTCGGTACAAAAGCTCATCTTGGAATGGAGCTACACAAATTCCTCTAAGGAAATTCCACGGTTCCTGAACCCATTCATATTCTCACTTTTTTTTTCTTCTGCTTCATATACCTCGAGAAAGAGAGAGAAAGAGAGAGAATGGGGGAAAGAGATTTTTCTTTCGCAGACCGGTCTGTGGCCAGGCTTACTTTCCTGACCACATGATCAACCAGGCAACTGCTACGAGCATCCCATCGGGGTATATAATCTATCATCATGTGTGTTGAACCGTGTCAAGTTTACCCTCTAAGGCTCCCCATCATTTATGCCTGTAATCATTTTCTTAGAACTTCTGGGATCCCGCCATACACTAAGCTCTTTTTCACCTGTTTGCCAGCTCTGTGCTGGTGGTATTCTGCATTTATTTAAAAAATATATAGCCTTTTGGATACTTAATTTGTAGTCTGAAACTCTCATATACTTTGAGTTGCTTAACATTGAGTAATAGTTTGTCTTTCGTAATCTGGCTCATTTCTTTATCGTTAATTGGGTTTCAGCACTTTCTTTAAGTGTAAAGTTTGTGGTGGAAGAGTTTTTTTCATATGTGAAAAAAAAATATGTTTTCACATTTTTCTGAATCCATTTCTTGCATTTCTGTTGCTCGTGTCTGATATGAATGATTTTGTTTCTCTTATTTAACGATCAATTTTATGTTTTTCTTCCCTTTTGCAGTAACATTTGCATTTTTATTTGCAGTTCAGTAACCCTTTC
>NC_091301.1:17434695-17487195 GCF_038502225.1 Cherax quadricarinatus | reverse complement strand
GTAATAAAAATGATGAGTAATGAATATGATAAAGATAATGGGAATAAAGTGGATGAAGATTCAACATAACATTGCATAAACTAATTTTAAGCGGAGAGGGAAGTAGGGATAACTAGGAAAAAAGGGAAACTAGAAGAAATAAATGGTAAAACTGGGAATAAAGTTAGGAAAGAATGGAAGATGAGAACCAAAGTGAGCAAGGTGTCAGGGGAAAAGAAAATCTTGGAGAAAGAAACAAGCTTAAACAATGAAAGAAAAGGAGTTTAAGAAACAGAGGAAGTATTGTGAGAGGGAAAGAAAGAAGAGTTTAAGGAGATGGAGGGAGGGGAGAGAGAGAGAGGGAGAGGGACTGAGCGAGAGAGAGAGAGGGTGGGAGGGAGGGAGGGAGGGAGGGAGGGAGAGAAGGTTGAGATTCTGTGTGAAAAGGTCAGACGGGAAAAAGAGAACCGAGGGAACGGCAGCAGCGTCTGTAACAAAGTTATCGATGATTTCAGGAAGACCATTGCCTCAGCTGCATGCCATCAGTACTGTTCTGTAACCAACGGCCACCAACAAATTTCACCCAGTAAGAAAGGATGTGTATGTGTGTATTTATAAATACACTCATATACACACCTGTATGTATTTATATACACGCATATTCTTCCTTCAAAAATCATGTACGATTTTTACAAATATACAAAAAATCAACAAATGCCAGTTTAATTATTTACAGTGAACACAAAATGGACGATAAAACTTGAGGGAACAATGTGTCGGCCTAAGTATATCTAGTATGAGGGAACGATTACCACACACCAGGTAATCAAATTATCCTTTCAGTTTTCGTCTAAGAAGGCCCTTTGCGGCAGGGCACCTAATGGTTTACAAGACGTTATAGGATGGTATACAACCAGTGTATGGCTCTGCTTATTTTGCTTGCAGCTAGAAAAGATGACTGTAGGAATGCTGTTAATCTTCCTTGCCTGGGATAAATACATGTGTACACTATAGATGAAAAGCAGCGTACATAAAGAGGAAGAATCGCGAATTATTGTTTTAAATAAGTCTGTATCGCCATGAAATCTATAGTATTGTCTGTGACGCGCTTGAATGAATAACTTTTGTTTATATCAATACCAAACAAGGCACTCAAATAATTGGTTAGTACCCATGATGCGTATCATATTAGAAAATAATTAGGAAATGTTGACATGCTTTCATTATAAAGTAAAGTCAGCCTACGACACCGTTAAACAGTATTAATAGGATTTAAATGCTTTTAAATTATGTCTATGAACCTTGACCCTAAGTTACTATTTACCGACTGATGGCTTATTTTAGGTGTGCCCTTAACTCTTGCACTCCCTGAGAATTTCCTGAAGCTACAGGACTATAATCCTATTTCTGTTTGAGATTGTTGTGTATATTCCAATGTTTATACTCGGCTCCCCAGGTCTACCGTGTTAGAGGTTTAGCTCACTCCTGTATACCTCTGATTCCAGGGTATATTTAATTCCTAGCTACATCGGTTCTGTTTCATCTATTTTTCAATACATGTCTGAAGATTGACTCCACTACTTTTCCCTAAATGCTTCGTCCTTCTCACAACCATGACACTTTTTTATTTTTAGTTTATTGTCTTTAGTTCTTTCGTTTTTATGACATAAATTTGTCATCTCGTTCTGGTTCCTCGTATGCTAGTCTCTGTCTGTCTGTCTGCTTCTGAGTGCATTTCATCCTTATGAGTGTTCATTAATGAATCTTTTTCATTCTGTATCTCCGATTCCTCCTACATTCACTGACACTTTCACTCTCCCATATTTTCCATTTTATGAAATCATCATCTGTGTGGTAAGTTGCATAGGGCTTATTACAATATGGCAGTACCCACCTCATCTATCATTCTCTGTCTTGTTTGAATTCTGTCAACCTGTCGTGAAAATCGACTAGATTCATTATGCAGGATTTACCCTGAATAAACCCGTGCTGGTATTTTGTAAAGACAACGATATTTATAATTTGTATTTGTGTTGCTAGGATATGTTCTGTGATACAGTTACAGAACTCATGTGCCTGGTAACTGCAATAGTCAGCCCGACATCAAGCTCACCAAACTATGTCATTCACTCCTAAAATGTCTCTAAATGCAGGAGATAAAAATAAAAATAGGCATTTGGTTTCTCTTTGAGGAAGTTTCGGGTCACCAGCTCTGACATTTGGCAACATGCAAGAGGTGTCAGACATGCAAATATCAGCCAGGAAGTCATCGGACCGCTAGCAGCAACCAGTTTTCTTGGTAATGAAACTCTGATCTTTAACACAGCGAAATGCCGAGGTATTATTGTCATTTTTGCGTAATTGTCAGGAATCTGCGAACATCACTATGATCGTTCGGGCGGAGAAAGATTTATGACTTGTTTATTGCAAATATCAACATAATCTTCTATTGTGCTACGTAAAAGACCATGATATTCATTGTTGACTAATCGCAGCTGATTTGCTAAGCAAAGGACGAAAGAAACAGATTATATATGAAATTATTATGGAAAACAATATCGGCAAGTTAATGAACAGGATTCATGTGTAACATTTGAGCATCGTTAATGCCGGCATGATATATATTCTTCTGTATTCGACTGAACAAGCCTTCTATGCGGGCGAAAAGTTTCGCCATTAAATATACCCAAAAGAACTGATATTTGCAGTGCAAAATATAGTTAAATTATTTTTACGTACATTTTGAATGCTATTTTAAATAAATGTGAGTCTTAATTCATTTTGCATTTAAGCAGCTCGCTGGTGTGTGTGTGTGTGTGTGTGTGTGTGTGTGTGTGTGTGTGTGTGTGTGTGTGTGTGTGTGTGTGTGTGTGTGTGTGTGTGTGTGTGTGAGTGTGTGTGTGTGTGTGTGTGTGTGTGTGTGTGTGTGTGTGTGTGTGTGTGTGTGTGTGTGAGTGTGTGTGTGTGTGTGTGTGTGTGTGTGTGTGTGTGTGTGTGTGTGTGTGTGAGTGTGTGTGTGTGTGTGTGTGTGTGTGTGTGTGTGTGTACTCACCTAGTTGTACTCACCTAGTTGAGGTTGCGGGGGTCGAGTCCGAGCTCCTGGCCCCGCCTCTTCACTGATCGCTACTAGGTCACTCTCCCTGAGCCGTGAGCTTTATCATACCTCTGCTTAAAGCTATGTATGGATCCTGCCTCCACTACATCGCTTCCCAAACTATTCCACTTACTGACTACTCTGTGGCTGAAGAAATACTTCCTAACATCCCTGTGATTCATCTGTGTCTTCAGCTTCCAACTGTGTCCCCTTGTTACTGTGTCCAATCTCTGGAACATCCTGTCTTTGTCCACCTTTTCAATTCCTCTCAGTATTTTGTATGTCGTTATCATGTCCCCCCTATCTCTCCTGTCCTCCAGTGTCGCCAGGTTGATTTCCCTTAACCTCTCCTCGTAGGACATACCTCTTAGCTCTGGGACTAGTCTTGTTGCAAACCTTTGCACTTTCTCTAGTTTCTTCACGTGCTTGGCTAGGTGTGGGTTCCAAACTGGTGCCGCATACTCCAATATGGGCCTAACGTACACGGTGTACAGGGTCCTGAATGATTCCTTATTAAGATGTCGGAATGCTGTTCTGAGGTTTGCTAGGCGCCCATATGCTGCAGCAGTTATTTGGTTGATGTGCGTTTCAGGAGATGTGCCTGGTGTTATACTCACCCCAAGATCTTTTTCCTTGAGTGAGGTTTGTAGTCTCTGACCCCCTAGACTGTACTCCGTCTGCGGCCTTCTTTGCCCTTCCCCAATCTTCATGACTTTGCACTTGGTGGGATTGAACTCCAGGAGCCAATTGCTGGACCAGGTCTGCAGCCTGTCCAGATCCCTTTGTAGTTCTGCCTGGTCTTCGATCGAATGAATTCTTCTCATCAACTTCACGTCATCTGCAAACAGGGACACCTCAGAGTCTATTCCTTCCGTCATGTCGTTCACAAATACCAGAAACAGCACTGGTCCTAGGACTGACCCCTGCGGGACCCCGCTGGTCACAGGTGTGTGTGTGTGTGTGTGTGTGTGTGTGTGTGTGTGAGTGTGTGTGTGTGATAATGTGAGAAGTCACGAAAGCACTTAGAATTTCACTATTTTTTCACAGTGGATGTTCTGTATATTGTGATATCGCATGTTTACTGTGATCTTATTGCATATATATATATATATATATATATATATATATATATATATATATATATATATATATATATATATATATATATATATATATATATATATATATATATATATATATATAATTATTATTATTGTGGAAAAAAATTCTTCTCCTCGTCCAGGAAAACATGTAGGAGGATGCCAGACAATTATGAAAAAGTGTCAAGAATTTGCTGTACTGAAGATCAGAGTTTCACGTTAACATGAGCTTTGGTGACTGTTCACGGCTCGATGACTTCCTGGCTGATATTTGCATGTGTAACACGTCTTGCATGTTGCTCAGTGTCACAACTGGTGACCCGAAAGTTCCTCAAAGCGAACGCCAAATGTCCATTTTTTTAATATCCTGAGCTCAGAGACCTTTTAGAATTTTGCGTTGACAGTTGATACACATTTCTCTCCTTTCTACATGCCAAATATTCTCTTTCTCGTGTGGGTGGGTGGGGTGGGGTGGGGTTGGGTTAGGGTGGGGTTAGGGTGGGGTTAGGGGTGGCATTTGAGTGCGGGTGCGCAGTAGCGCGTGTGCGCGTACTCATGGAATGGAATTTGAGGAAGGTCGAATTTTAATTCCAGCGTCCGCTTCCTAGATTTTTTCATTCTCTTCCATATAGACTACTAAAACTACAGAATATTGCATTTGCTTCCACATAGTCCACAAGCAACTCATTTCTTTCTCTACCCACCCTCAGATCAGTGAGTTATTTTATAAATTTTTTGGCTCATCTGTGTCTTCAACTTCTATTTGTGATCTTTTGTCACTGGTTCTCTTGTCACCACACACTTCCGCCTACCAAATATTATATCAAAATCTCCCAAGTTGTCTTCGTTAAGGTCGTCTGGATCAGTTCAATCAGGTTTTCCCCATCATAAATTCCTGTTAATTCTTCGATTAATCAAGTTTCAAACCTTTGGGCATTTGCTAGATTCTACACATGTTGATCTTTTCTTCTTGTTTCCTTTTAATTAAAATGTACTGGGTGTCCCCCCCCCTTTTTTATGTAAGTGGACAACGTTATTAATTTTTTCAGTTTCCAGGTAGCTTTCCCATGTGAAGAAACTACAGAAGATGAAGAGGATCTTCGCTTTCGAGTAGCGCAATGGTTATTATCCTTCTCTCGGCAGCCATGTTATTGAAGTCTAAATTAATTGCTTATGTTAAGTTCCTTTAGTAGTTTCCTGACTTTTGCTTTTATTATGCTCAATTTTTCTTACTCCAGTCAGTCAGTCAGTGCTGAGTTTCATTTTTTTCATGACTAACAAAAAAAGGCGCAATACCGTGACTGGAATGATACACAAATAACCCGCACATAGAAGAGAGGAGCTTACGACGACATTTCGGTCCGACTTGGACCATTTACAAAGTCACCGAAACGTCGTCGTAAGCTCCTCTCTTCTATGTGTGGGTTATTTGTGTATTTTTCATGACGCTCGCCATTTTATTCTGTGAAGATCTCACTGGATCTTCACCTTGTTCCCTAAATTTAAGACTAGCCTGCATATTCTGTTCGTGAATAATTCTTCCACACGGTACTGTGTCAACCGTTACTGTACACTATTAATCCAGCCCCGCGTCGATCATCAACAGCCTGACCCAACAGAGACCTGACCGCGATTAGTGGACGGAGGAACGAACCTTCAGCACACCTTGTGTGTCCAGTGAGGCACATAGGTTTAGCACTGCATGAAATACAATTAAATACCCGTCTGAGTGCACGTATTGAAGTGAGCCTTCATTTAAATGTATATACATATTTCTCCCTGTTAGTATTCAAGCGTGTCTGCGTGTATCACGAATGCGTGTGTGCATATCTGTCTGTAAATCAACCTGTTTCATTATGCAATATTCGGGCTTTACTATTACAGGCCTGTCCCAGAGTGCTTGTCATAGCAGCTAACGAAATATTTTCAAAATGATTGACAGTAAATCCGCCTGAACATAAAAAAATATATTTCGCTCCTCGAATGTTTGGTACACGACGACGTCAACTGTTGATGAAGCTTTAATTCGAGAGAATAAAATAGTTCACTCTGGAATTGGAAAAATGCAAATTGGTTTATTTTATTGTGTAGCAAACTAAGAAATCGATGTTTGTGTTTTGTCACCGGGTTCTGGATGTACTCTCCCAGCTGTTGTTGTAGGGGTCGAGTCACAGCTCCTGGCTCAGCTTTTTTATTACTCTCGGGAATAAAGACAATGGTAGCATGAGGATCCATTTAGTACAACGTTTCGGTCATGGATGGGCATAATCAAGTACACAGGAATAAGCAAATACGCCGCCTTATAAAGCAAACAAGCACCACGAAGTTAGAAAGCCAGGTCACACGTAAGACATGTCACTCGTAAGGTCACAGAGCAGGTCACACATGAGGTGAGTCAACACCACAGGCTCTGTACTTCTCTCTAAAACAGAAAGGGATAAGAGAGTGCTGATATGTGTAGCCAGAATAAATTGAGAAAAACCAAAATATGAAACCACTTCCCAAATATTATAGGAATGCCCCAAGCAAACTGGGAAAATTGCAAAGAAAAATGCTGTATTTTAAGTTAGTCGTTTGCGGTTATCGAGATTTTACAGAGGCTGCAGCAAGCTGTGCTGCAGCCTCATCGAAAGTTCCAAGAGAGGAACTGTTCACCTCTGAACAATGCTTATTTATTGAGGCGTGAGAGAGGGCGCTCTGGTTGTCATCCTCTATATTTTAGGCCTTTCGTTGTTTCTTGTTTTATCTTTCTTGCTGTGGATGTTTTTATTTATATTTCTTTTGCTGAGTTTTTTCTTTCCGATTTCTTCCTTGATATGTTAATTCTTTTATTGACAGGATTGTGTCTGTCCTTAATTTTTGTATAATTCTCTTCCTCCTTTTGTATTCGTTTTTTGTTGTTGTTGTTGTTGTTGTTGTTGTTGTTGTTGTTGTTGTTGTTGTTGTTGTTGTTGTTGTTGTTGTTGTTGTTGTTATTTTGCACGTTTTTGTTTGCTAGTTTTCGCTTTGTTTTGGAACCATTTTTACCTTCAAGTTCTCATGCTCTTATAAGTTTATCATTCAACTTTCTGTTACAACTTTTTAATTCAGCTTCTCTTTCTTATATATGATGAAAACACACACACACACACACACACACACACACTCACACACACACACACACGCACACATACACACACACACACAAGGGGACACAGTTGGAAGCTAAAGACACAGATGAATCACAGGGATGTTAGGAAGTATTTCTTCAGCCACAGAGTAGTCAGTAAGTGGAATAGTTTGGGAAGCGATGTAGTGGAGGCAGGATCCATACATAGCTTTAAGCAGAGGTATGATAAAGCTCACGGCTCGGGGAGAGTGACCTAGTAGCGATCAGTGAAGAGGCGGGGCCAGGAGCTCGGACTCGACCCCCGCAACCTCAACTAGGTGAGTACACACACACACACACACCACACTCACCACACTCACACACGCACGCACACACACGCATACACACACACACACACACCACACTCACACACACATACACACACACGCACACACACACACACACACCACACTCACACACACACGCACACACACACACACACACACACACACACACACACACACACACACACACACACACACACACACACACACACACACAAATGCAGATGGATTAACGAATAAACATGAGGAATGGCAAGAAAGAATCAATGAGAAGTCCCCAGACATCATAGCAGTTACAGAAACAAAACTCAAGGAGACAATAACAGATGCAATCTTCCCACCAGGATACCAGATCATGAGGAAAGATAGAAGGGGCAGGGGGGAGGTGGGGTTGCTCTGCTCGTAAAAAACAGATGGAAATTCGAGAAAATGGAAGGCATAAATGAGACGGGAGAAAGAGACTACATAGTAGGTACACTTCAGTCTGGGGAACACAAAGTGGTCATTGCAGTGATGTATAATCCACCACAGAACTGCAGGAGGCCAAGAGAGGAATATGAAGAGAGCAACAGAGCAATGGTGGACACACTTGCTGAGGTGGCAAGAAGAGCTCATTCCAACAGAGCAAAGTTGCTGGTTATGGGGGATTTCAACCACAGGGAGATCGACTGGGAAAACCTGGAGCCACATGGGGGTCCCGAAACATGGAGAGCCAGGATGTTGGACGTGGTGCTGGAAAACCTCATGCACCAACATGTTAAGGACACTACCAGAGTGAGAGGGGAGGATGAACCAGCAAGATTGGACCTTGTGTTCACCCTTGGCAGCTCAGACATTGAGGACATCAAGTATGAGAGTCCCCTAGGAGCTAGCGACCACGTGGTTCTGTACTTTGAATACATAGTAGAGCTGCGAGTGGAGAGAATAACAGGAGTTGAATGGGAAAAGCCTGACTATAAAAGAGGGGACTACATAGGGTTGAAGAACTTCCTGCGGGAGGTCCAGTGGGACAGAGAACTGGCAGGAAAGCAAGTAAATGAAATGATGGAATATGTAACAACAAAATGCAAGGAGGCAGTGGAAAAGTTTATTCCCAAGGGCAACAGTAACAACGGGAAGACCGGAACGAGCCCCTGGTTTACCCGACGGTATAAGGAGGCAAAAACAAAGTGCAATAGAGAATGGAAAAAGTACAGAAGGCAGAGAACACACGAAAATAGGGAGATCAGTCGCAGAGCCAGGAATGAGTATGCACAGGTAAGGAGGGAGGCCCAGCGACAGTATGAAAATGACATAGCATCGAGAATCAAGACTGACCCGAAATTGTTGTATAGCCACATCAGGAGGAAGACAACAGTCAAAGACCAGGTGATCAGATTAAGGACAGAAGGTGGAGAACTCACAAGAAATGATCAGGAGGTATGTGAGGAGCTGAACAGGAGATTTAAGGAAGTTTTTACAGTAGAGACAGGAAGGGCTGTGGGAAGACAGCACAGAAGGGAACATCAAGAGGGAATATACCAACAAGTGTTGGATGACATACGAACAACTGAGGAGGAGGTGAAGAAGCTCTTAAGTGACCTTGACACCTCAAAGGCAATGGGACCGGACAACATCTCCCCATGGGTCCTTAGAGAAGGAGCAGAGATGCTGTGCGTGCCTCTAACCACAATCTTCAACACATCCCATGAAACTGGGCAACTACCTGAGAAATGGAAGACAGCTAATGTAGTCCCCATATTTAAGAAAGGAAACAGAAACGAGGCACTAAACTACAGACCTGTGTCTCTGACATGTATTGTGTGCAAAGTCATGGAGAAGATTATCAGGAGGAGAGTGGTCGAACACCTGGAAAGGAACAAGATTATAAATGAAAACCAGCATGGGTTCATGGAAGGCAAATCCTGTATCACAAACCTCCTGGAGTTTTATGACAAGGTAACAGAAGTAAGACACGAGAGAGAGGGGTGGGTAGATTGCGTTTTCCTAGACTGCAGGAAGGCCTTTGACACAGTTCCCCACAAGAGATTAGTGCAGAAGCTGGAGGATCAGGCGCATGTAAAAGGGAGGGCACTGCAATGGATAAGGGAACACCTGACAGGGAGGCAGCAACGAGTCATGGTACGTGAAGAGGTATCACAGTGGGCGCCTGTTACGAGCGGGGTCCCACAGGGGTCAGTTCTACGACCAGTACTATTTTTGATATATGTGAACGACATGATGGAAGGAATAGACTCTGAAGTGTCCGTGTTCGCAGATGATGTGAAGTTGATGAGAAGAATTAAATCGGACGAGGATGAGGCAGGACTGCAAAGAGACCTGGACAGGCTGGACATGTGGTCCAGTAACTGGCTTCTCGAATTCAATCCAGCCAAATGCAAAGTCATGAAGATTGGGGAGGGGCAAAGAAGACCGCAGACAGAGTATAGGCTAGGTGGACAAAGACTACAGACCTCACTCAGAGAGAAAGACCTTGGGGTGACCATAACACCGAGCACATCACCGGAGGCACATATCAACCAAATAACTGCTGCAGCATACGGGCGCCTGGCAAACCTGAGAATAGCGTTCCGATACCTTAATAAGGAATCGTTCAAGACACTGTACACTGTGTATGTTAGGCCCATACTGGAGTATGCAGCACCAGTCTGGAACCCACACCTGGTCAAGCACGTCAAGAAGTTAGAGAAAGTACAAAGGTTTGCAACAAGGCTAGTCCCAGAGCTCAAGGGAATGTCGTACGAGGAAAGATTAAGGGAAATCGGACTGACGACACTGGAGGACAGAAGGGTCAGGGGAGACATGATAACGACTTACAAGATACTGCGGGGAATAGACAAGGTGGACAGAGATAGGATGTTCCAGAGAGGGGACACAGGGACAAGGGGTCACAACTGGAAGCTGAAGACTCAGACGAGTCACAGGGACGTTACGAAGTATTTCTTCAGTCATAGAGTTGTCAGGAAGTGGAATAGCCTAGCAAGTGAAGTAGTGGAGGCAGGAACCATACATAGTTTTAAGAAGAGGTATGACAAAGCTCAGGAAGCAGAGAGAGAGGGGACCCAGTAGCGATCAGTGAAGAGGCGGGGCCAGGAGCTGAGTCTCGACCCCTGCAACCACAATTAGGTGAGTACAATTAGGTGAGTACACACACACACACACACACACACACACACACCACACTCACACACACAAGCACACACACGCACGCACACACACACACGCATGCACACACACGCACACACACACACACACACACACACCACACTCACACACACACGCACACACACGCACACACACACACACACACACATACATACACACACACACCACACTCCCACACACACGCACACACACGCACACACACACACACAGACACACACAGACACCACAAGCACACACACACGCACACACACACACACACACACACACACACACACACACACACACACACACACACACACACACACACACACACACACACACACACACACACACACACACACACACACACACACACACACACACACACACACATACACAGTAGAGCTACAAGTGGAGGGAGAAGCAGGAAGGCCAGGACGAATGAAGCCAAACTACAAGAAAGGGGACTACACAGGAATGAGGAACTACCTGAACGGGGTTCAGTGGGACAGAGAACTGGCAGGGAAGCCAGTTAATGAGATGATGGAATATGTAGCAACAAAATGCAAGGAGGCTGAGGAGAGGTTTGTACCCAAGGGTAACAGGAATAATGAAAAAGCCAGGATGAGCCCATGGTTTACCCAAAGGTGCAGGGAGGCAAAAACCAAGTGTGCTAGGGAATGGAAGAAATATAGAAGGCAAAGGACCCAGGAGAATAAGGAGAACAGTCGTAGAGCCAGAAACGAATATGCACAGATAAGAAGGGAGGCCCAAAGACAATATGAAAATGACATAGCAGCGAAAGCCAAATCTGACCCGAAACTGTTGTACAGCCACATCAGGAGGAAAACAACAGTGAAGGAGCAGGTAATCAGGCTAAGGAAGGAAGGAGGAGAGACAACAAGAAATGACCGTGAAGTATGTGAAGAACTCAACAAGAGATTCAAAGAAGTGTTCACAGAGGAGACAGAAGGGACTCCAGAAAGACGGAGAGGTGGGGCATACCACCAAGTGCTGGACACAGTGCACACAACCGAGGAAGAAGTGAAGAGGCTTCTGAGTGAGCTAGATACCTCAAAGGCAATGGGGCCAGATAACATCTCCCCATGGGTATTGAGAGAGGGAGCAGAGGCGCTATGTGTACCCCTAACAACAATATTAAATACATCTATCGAAACAGGGAGATTGCCTGAGGCATGGAAGACAGCAAATGTAGTCCCAATCTTTAAAAAAGGAGACAGACATGAAGCATTAAACTACAGACCAGTGTCACTGACATGTATAGTATGCAAAATCATGGAGAAGATTATCAGGAGAAGAGTGGTGGAACACCTAGAAAGGAACGATCTCATCAACAGCAGCCAACATGGCTTCAGGGACGGGAAATCCTGTGTCACAAACCTACTGGAGTTCTATGACATGGTGACAGCAGTAAGACAAGAGAGAGAGGGGTGGGTGGATTGAATTTTCTTGGACTGCAAGAAGGCGTTTGACACAGTTCCACACAAGAGATTGGTGCAAAAACTGGAGGACCAAGCAGGGATAACAGGGAAGGCACTACAATGGATCAGGGAATACTTGTCAGGAAGACAGCAGCGAGTCATGGTACGTGGCGAGGTGTCAGAGTGGGCACCTGTGACCAGCGGGGTCCCGCAGGGGTCAGTCCTAGGACCAGTGCTGTTTCTGGTATTTGTGAACGACATGACGGAAGGAATAGACTCTGAGGTGTCCCTGTTTGCAGATGACGTGAAGTTGATGAGAAGAATTCACTCGATCGAAGACCAGGCAGAACTACAAAGGGATCTGGACAGGCTGCAGACCTGGTCCAGCAATTGGCTCCTGGAGTTCAATCCCACCAAGTGCAAAGTCATGAAGATTGGGGAAGGGCAAAGAAGGCCGCAGACGGAGTACAGTCTAGGGGGTCAGAGACTACAAACCTCACTCAAGGAAAAAGATCTTGGGGTGAGTATAACACCAGGCACATCTCCTGAAGCGCACATCAACCAAATAACTGCTGCAGCATATGGGCGCCTAGCAAACCTCAGAACAGCATTCCGACATCTTAATAAGGAATCGTTCAGGACCCTGTACACCGTATACGTTAGGCCCATATTGGAGTATGCGGCACCAGTTTGGAACCCACACCTAGCCAAGCACGTAAAGAAACTAGAGAAAGTGCAAAGGTTTGCAACAAGACTAGTCCCAGAGCTAAGAGGTATGTCCTACGAGGAGAGGTTAAGGGAAATCAACCTGACGACACTGGAGGACAGGAGAGATAGGGGGGACATGATAACGACATACAAAATACTGAGGGGAATTGACAAGGTGGACAAAGACAGGATGTTCCAGAGTTTGGACACAGCAACAAGGGGACACAGTTGGAAGCTAAAGACACAGATGAATCACAGGGATGTTAGGAAGTATTTCTTCAGCCACAGAGTAGTCAGTAAGTGGAATAGTTTGGGAAGCGATGTAGTGGAGGCAGGATCCATACATAGCTTTAAGCAGAGGTATGATAAAGCTCACGGCTCGGGGAGAGTGACCTAGTAGCGATCAGTGAAGAGGCGGGGCCAGGAGCTCGGACTCGACCCCCGCAACCTCAACTAGGTGAGTACAACTAGGTGAGTACACACACACACACACACACACACACACACACACACACACACACACACACACACCACACACACACACACACACACACACACACACACACACACACACACACACGCGCACACACACACACATACACACACACACACATTCACTGAGACAATAACAGACGCAGTCTTCCCACCGGGATATCAGATCCTGAGGAAAGACAGAAAGAGCAGAGGGGAGGAGGGGTTGCACTACTCGTAAGAAAAAACCGATGGGGTTTTGAGGAAAACTAAGGCATGGACGAGATGGGAGAAAGGGACTATATAGTAGCTACAATTCAGTCTGGGGAACATAAGGTCGTCATTGCAGTGATGTATAACCCACCACAGAACTGCAGGAGGCCAAGAGAGGAATATGAAGAGAACAACAGAGCGATGGTGGACACACTGGCTGAGGTGGCACGAAGAGCTTAATCGTGCAGAGCAAAGTTACTGGTTATGGGTGATTTCAACCATAGGGAGATTGACTGGGAAAACCTGGAGCCTCACGGGGGTCTTGACACATGGAGAGCCAAGATGATGGATGTGGTACTGGAAAACCTCACGCATCAACACGTCAGGGACACTACCAGAGAGAGAAGGGAGGATGAACCAGCAAGACTGGACCTTGTGTTTACCCTGAGCAGTTCAGACATTGAGAACATCACATTTGAGAGGCCCCTTGGAGTTAGCGATCACCTGGTTCTGAGTTTTGATTATATAGTAGAGCTGCAAGTGGAGAGGGTAACAGGAGTAGATTGGGAAAAGCCAAACTATAAAAGGGGACACTACACAGGCATGAGGAACTTCCTGCGGGAGGTTCAGTGGGACAGAGAACTGGTAGGAAAGTCAGTAAACGAAATGATGGAATAAGTAACAACAAAATGCAAGGAGGCAGAGGAAAGGTTTGTTCCCATGGGCAACAGAATTAATGGGAAGACTAAAGTGAGTCCTTGGTTTACTCGAAGGTGTAGGGAAGCAAAAACTAAGTGCATTAGAAAATGGAAGAAGTACAGAAGGCAAAGGACCCAGGAAAATAAGATCAGTCGAAGAGCCAGAAACGAGTATGCACAGATAAGGAGGGAGGCCCAGAGACGGTATGAAAACGATATAGCATCAAAAGTCAAGTCTGACCCGAAACTGCTGTATAGCCACATTAGGAGAAAGACAACAGTCAAAGACCAGGTGATCAGGCTGAGGAAAGATGGTGGGGAACTCACAAGAAACGATCAAGAGGTATGTGAAGAGCCCAACAAGAGGTTCTAGGAAGTATTCACAGTGGAGACAGGAAGGACTCTGGGAAGACAGGACAGAGGGGGACACCAACAGGGAATACACCAACAAGTGCTGGAAGACATACACACAACTGAGAAGGAGGTGAAGAAGCTGCTAAGTGACCTTGATACCTCAAAGGCAATGGGACCGGACATTTCCCCGTGGGTCCTTAGAGAGGGAACAGAAATGCTGTGTATCCCATTAGCCACAATCTTCAACACATCCCTTCAAACTGGGCAACTACCTGAGGTATGGAAGACGGCAAATGTAGTTCCCATTTTTAAAAAAGTAGACAGAAAAGAGGTGCTAAACTACAGACCAGTATCACTGACGTGTATAGTATGCAAAGTCATGGAGAAGATTATCAGGAGGAGAGTGGTGGAGCACCTGGAACGGAACAATAGTATAAATGACAACCAGCACGGTTTCATGGAAGGCAAATCCTGTGTCACAAACCTTCTGGAGTTTTATGATAAAGTAACAGAAGTAAGAGATGAGAGAGAGGGGTGGGTTGATTGCATCTTCTTGGACTGCAAGAAGGCCTTCGACACAGTTCCTCACAAGAGATTAGTGCAGAAACTAAAGGATCAGGCGCGTATAATGGGAAGGGCACTTCAATGGATCAGAAAATATCTGACAGAGAGGCAACAACGAGTCATGGTACGTGATAAGGTATCACAGTGTGCACCTGTGACGAGCGGGGTCCCACAGGGGTCGGTCTTAGGACCAGTGCTATTTTTGGTATATGTGAATGACATGATGGAAAGGATAGACTCAGAGGTGTCCCTGTTCGCAGATGATGTGAATTTAATGAGGAGAATTAAATCAGATGAGGATCAGGCAGAACTTCAAAGTGACCTGGACAGGCTGGACACGTGGTCCAGCAACTGGCTTCTCGAATTCAACCCTGTTAAATGCAAAGTCATGAAGATCGGAGAAGGGCAAAGAAGACAGCAGACAAAGTATAGGCTAGGTGGCCAACGACTGCAAACCTCGCTCAAGGAGAAAGATCTTGGAGTGAGTATAACATTGAACACGTCTCCGGAAGCACACATCAACCAGATAACTGCTGCAGCATATGGGCGTATGGCAAACCTGAGATTAGCATTCCGATGCCTAAGAAATGAATTTTTCAAGACACTGTACACCGTGTACGTCAGGCCCATACCGGAGTATGCAGCACCTGTTTGGAACCCACACTTGATCAAGCACGTCAAGAAATTAGAGAAAGTTCAAAGGTTTGCGACAAGGTTAGTTCCAGAACTAAGGGGAATGTCCTATGAAGAAATGTTGAGGGAAATCGGCCTGACGACACTGGAGGACAGGAGGGATATGGGAGACATGATAACGACATACAAAATACTTCGTGGAATAGACAGGGTGGACAGAGACAAGATGTTCCAGAGAGGGGACACAGAAACAAGGGGTTACTCTTGGAAGTTGATGACTCAGATGAGCCACAGGGATGTTAGGAAGCATTTCTTCAGTCACAGAGTGGTCTCAGGAAGTGGAACAGTCTGGCGAACGAAGTAGTGGAGGCAGGAACAATACATAGCTTTAAGACGAGGTATGATAAAGCTCATGGAGCAGGGAGAGAGAGGACCTAGTAGCATTCAGTGAAGAGGCGGGGCCAGTAGCAGAGTCTCGACCCCTGTAACTACAATTAGTTGAGTACACACACACACACACCACACACACACACACACACACACACACACACACACACACACACACACACACACACACACACACACACACACACACACAAACACACACACACACACACACACACATACATACATACACACACACACACACACACACACACACACACACACACACAGTAGGGACAGCGAGCGCGCTAGTCACGCCGTCGGTGCTCCGGGAATTTAAGTGTTTTTGAGGGCTACTAAGTGTTCTGCAAGGGTTGCTAAGTGTGTCAGGGTAGTCAACAATCCTAGAAGTGTTTTTTTTTTAATTGCCTGAGCCACACAAGTGTGGGGAGAGCCACAATTTTGAAAGTGATCTGGAAAATAAAAGCGTTGTGGCGCAGGCTAGTGTGTAAGGCGGCGTTGCCAAGTGTCACCCAAGAAAGGTAATAAAGTGAAACAATCGTGTGACCAGTGAAAGAAATACAGTGAATAGGGTACATTATTAACGAGAAGAAATTGAGGTGGATCTACGCCAGGACGTACATCGAGCTGGATCTACGCCAGGACGTCACATCGACCTGGACAATCTACAGTGCTACAGCTGCACTACAAGTACTGTATCACCTATGAGTGGTTGTTTGGGTGTGGGGTCCAGGTTCCAATTAACCGCCAAGCTGAATGTGAATGGTCTAACTCTCATAGCACGATAAAGAATAGGCACTCAAGTATTCAATAAGGTTTAGCAAATGGTAATCCATTGAACAAGGCGATTAACTCACTATAAGCAGGTCGATATAGGCAACACTGCAAGGGTGGGAGTCAGGTCACAAGAGGTTGTGGACACAAGCGACAACTGAGAATCTACATTACACTCCAAGCACAAGCCACCTACTTTTCAGACACATAATAAACCCACACATAATTCGACACATAATTACACACACACACACACACACACACACACACACACACACACACACACACACACACACACACACACACACACACACACACACACACACACACACACACACACACACACACACACACACACACACACACACACACATTCACACACACACACACACACACATACACACACATACACACACGCACACATACACACGCACAAACACACGCACACACACACACACACACATGCACACACACACACACACACACACGCAAACACACACACGCAAACACACACACAAACACACACACACACACACACACATTCACACACACACACGCACACGCACACGCACACACACACACACATGCACACACACACACACACACACACACACACACACACACACACACACACACACACACACACACAAACAAACACACACACACACACAAACACACACACACACATGCACAAACACACACACATGCACAAACACATACACATGCACAAACACACGCACACACACATGTACAAACACACACACACACACACACACACACACACACACACACACACACACACACACACACACACACACACACACACACACACACACACACACACACACACACACACACACCCACATACACACATACACACACACACACACACACACACACACTGTAAGTGCGGTAAGTCCCAGGAGGTTGGGGGTCAGGTCACAAGAAGGTGTGGGCAGCCAAGGACCACTGAGACTTACCTTAAATGCACAAGCCACCTACCTTTCAGTACATAATAAACCCACACATAATTCCACACACAATTACACACAAAATTACACACTCTCACACACACACACACACGCACACACACACATATCCAGACACACATACACTCCCCCCTCACCACCGACATCTCACTACTTCCCCTGATCCCTCCCCTCCCTCGATCACCCTCCCCTCCCCCGATCACCCTAAACCCTCCCCACCCAGCTCCCACATAGCCACAGTTCCTCCACTACTTCCCCCCCCCCCCCCTCTGACATACACACTACTAACCTAACATACAGAACTACATAGGTTTCCCACTCTGAGGCAATCAGGATAAAACAAAAATGGGTTGCCAGAGAGCAACAAGAAAAACCAAGGGACAGGAGGAGGAAAATGCAAAGGAAGATTGGGCAGCAGAGCTCATAAAAAGGGATCATGAATGGGAAAAGAAACTAGAAGAACTTAGCATGAGAATGGAAGAGAGGATAGATATGGAAAGCAGGAAGTGGGAGGTGCATGTCAAAGCAGCAGAAGCTAGGATACAGAGTTTAGAAGAGGAATTGAAAAATCTGAAACAGCCTAAAGAACTAAAGAACATTTTGGGATTGACAACAGAGACTGCTACCTCAGCCACAAATAAGGGGACTGTAGGGAAAGAAGGGGCACAACTGCATGGAGATGCTCTATCAGAGGAGACTGTAGCAAATGAAAGAGCTAAGCTTTATGTGGAGGCCCTAACAGACAACAACAGAGCCCAAGGAAAGCCGAGAAGGGAAAATGACAGGCCACTGAGCCCAAGTACATTAGCCAGTGAAACTGATGAAAGGAAAGCTGCAGTGGAGGAAACCAAATTAAATGAGGGGATACACAGGGATATGCAGTGGGAGAATGAAAGGGTGAGGTCAGTCTTTGTGTATGGGCTCCAGGAAGTCGAAGGGGAAACATATGAAGCAAGAAAACAAGGGGAAAAAAAAGCAATTGAAAGCATCATGAAAGCAATAGGAGAAGACGATATGACCCAGCTGGAAAATTTTCGGAGAATAGGGGGGTTTGTAAAAAAAAGAACCCGGCCAGTGAGAGTGACCTTCAAGGCAGAAGCGACTCGGACCAGGATCCTGCAGGAGAAAGCACGATTAAGGGACATGACGGCATACAGGAGGGTGTATCTCGACCGCGACAGAACACAAGAAGAAAGGAAGAAACTGAGAGAGATGGTACAAAGGCGAAAGGAGGAAAGAGAGGGGATGGAGAAGACAGACAGGAGATCCCAGACCCAGGAAGATCAAATACAGCCTCCCTCACAACTTTCTATAGAAGCCTCCCAACCAGGTCAACCCCAGTGCAACCAAACACTCTAAATCAAAACACCCATGCCACATCCAATGCCCCCACCCACTACATTACAAACTTCACCCCCACAGCAACAACCCATAGTTCCTTACCAGGTCTCCCACTTCCCCAACCCCAATATACTTCCCAGACCACAGTCTTAGAAAAGAAGTTGAAGGTGTGGTATACAAATGCAAATGGAATAACAAACAAGTATGAGGAGTGGCACGAAAGAATCAAAGAGACATCCCCAGACATAATAGCACTCACAGAAACAAAACTCACCAGAATAATAACAGATTCAATCTTTCCATCCGGATATCAAATCTTCAGGAAAGACAGAGGGAGGAGAGGGGGAGGAGGAGTTGCACTGCTCATTAAAAACCAGTGGGGTTTTGAGAAAATGGAAGGAATGGATGGCATGGGCGAAAGGGACTACTTAGTAGGAACAATCCAGTCTGAGGGACATAAGGTGATAATTGCAGTAATGTACAACCCACCACAGAACTGCAGGAGGCCAAGAGAAGAATACGATGAGAGCAACAGAGCAATGATCAACACACTAGCCGAGGTGGCCAGGAGAGCACAAATGGGGGGAGCAAAGTTACTAGTTATGGGTGATTTCAATCACAAGGTGATTGACTGGGAAAACCTGGAGCCCCATGGGGGTCCCGAAACATGGAGAGCCAAGATGATGGATGTGGTACTGGAGAACCTCATGCATCAACATGTTAGAGACACTACCAGAGAGAGAGGAGAGGATGAACAAGCAAGGTTGGACCTTGTATTCACCATGAGTAGTTCGGACATCGAGGGTATCATGTATGAAAGGCCCCTGGGAGCTAGTGATGATGTGGTTCTGTGCTTCGACTACATAGTTGAGCTCCAAGTGGAGAGAGTAGCAGGAATAGGCTGGGAAAAACCAAACTACAAAAGGGGGAACTACTCAGGCATGAGGAACTTCCTTCAAGACATTCAGTGGGAGAGGGAACTGACAGGAAAACCAGTACAAGAAATGATGGAATATGTAGCAACAAAATGCAAGGAGGCAGAGGAGAGGTTTGTTCCCAAGGGAAACAGAAATAATGGGAAGAACAGAACGAGTCCTTGGTTCACCCAAAGGTGTAGGGAGGCAAAAACTAGGTGTACTAGAGAATGGAAGAGGTACAGAAGACAGAGAACTCAGGAAAATAAAGAAATCAGCCGAAGAGCCAGAAACGAATATGCACAGATAAGAAGGGAGGCTCAGAGACAATATGAAAATGACATAGCATCAAAAGTAAAGACTGACCCGAAGCTGTTGTACAGCCACATCAGGAGGAAAACATCAGTCAAGGACCAGGTAATCAGACTGAGGAAGGGTGATGGGGAATTCACAAGAAACGACCGAGAGGTATGTCAGGAGCTCAACACAAGATTTAAAGAGGTATTTACAGTGGAAACCAGTAGGACTCCAAGAAATCAGAACAGGGGGGCACACCAGCAAGTGCTGGATGAGGTACATATAACCAAGGAGGAGGTGAAGAAGCTGCTATGCGAACTTGACACCTCAAAGGCGGTGGGACCAGACAACATCTCTCCATGGGTCCTTAAAGAGGGAGCAGAGATATTGTGTGAGCCATTAACAAAGATCTTCAACACATCATTTGAAACTGGGCAACTCCCTGAGGTATGGAAAATGGCAAATGTAGTCCCAATTTTTAAAAAGGGAGACAGACATGAGGCACTAAACTACAGACCTGTATCACTAACGTGTATAGTATGCAAGGTCATGGAGAAGATCATCAGGAGGAGAGTGGTGGGGCACCTGGAAAGAAACAAGTGTATAATTGACAACCAGCACGGTTTCAGGGAAGGAAAATCCTGTGTCACAAACCTACTAGAGTTTTATGACAAGGTGACAGAAGTAAGACAAGAGAGAGAGGGGTGGATCGACTGCGTATTTTTGGACTGCAAGAAGGCCTTCGACACAGTTCCTCACAAGAGGTTACTGCAAAAGCTAGAGGACCAGGCACACATAACAGGAAAGGCACTGCAATGGATCAGAGAATATCTGACAGGGAGGCAACAACGAGTCATGGTACGCGACGAGGTGTCAGAGTGGGCGCCTGTGACAAGCGGGGTTCCACAGGGGTCAGTCCTAGGACCTGTGCTGTTCTTGGTATACGTGAACGACATAACGGAAGGGATAGACTCAGAAGTGTCCTTGTTTGCAGACGATGTGAAGTTAATGAGAAGAATCGAATCGGACGAGGATCAGGCAGGACTACAAAGAGACCTGGACAGGCTACAAGCCTGGTCCAGCAACTGGCTCCTTGAATTTAACCCTGCCAAATGCAAAGTAATGAAGATTGGGGAAGGGCAAAGAAGACCGCAGACACAATATAGTTTAGATGGCCAAAGACTGCAAACCTCACTCAAGGAAAAAGATCTGGGGGTGAGTATAACACCGAGCATATCTCCTGAGGCGCACATCAATCAGATAACTGCTGCAGCATATGGGCGCCTGGCAAACCTACGGATAGCATTCCGATACCTCAGTAAGGATTCGTTTAAGACTCTGTACACCATCTACGTCAGGCCCATACTGGAGTATGCAGCACCAGTTTGGAATCCACACCTAGTCAAGCACGTCAAGAAATTAGAGAAAGTGCAAAGGTTTGCAACAAGACTAGTCCCAGAGCTACGGGGATTGTCCTATGAAGAAAGGTTGAGGGAAATCGGCCTGACGACACTGGAGGCCAGGAGGGTCAGGGGAGACATGATAACGACATATAAAATACTGCGCGGAATAGACGAGGTGGACAAAGACGGGATGTTCCAGAGATGGGACACAGACACAAGAGGTCACAATTGGAAGTTGAGGACTCAGATGAATCAAAGGGATGTTAGGAAGTATTTCTTCAGTCATAGAGTAGTCAGGCCATGGAATAGCCTAGAAAGTGATGTGTTGGAGGCAGGAACCATACATAGTTTTAAGGCGAGGTATGATAGAGCTCATGGGGCAGGGAGAGAGAGGACCTAGTAGCAATCAGCGAAGAGGCGGGGCCAGGATCTGTGACTCGACCCCTGCAACCACAAATAGGTGAGTACAAATAGGTGAGTACACACACACACACATACACACATACACACACATACACACACACACTGGGGGACCAGGCAGGGATAACAGGGAAGGCACTACAATGGATCAGGGAATACCTGTCAGGAAGACAGCAGCCAGTCATGGTACGTGGCGAGGTGTCGGAGTGGATACCTGTGACGAGTGGGGTTCCACAGGGGTCAGTCGTAGGACAGGTGCTGTTTCTGGTATTTGTGAGCGACATGGAGGAAGGAATAGATGATGATGCGAAGTTGATGAGAAGAATTCAATCGGACGAGGACCAGGAAGATCTACAAAGGTATCTGGACAGGCTGCAGGCCTGGTCCAGCAACCCTACGAAGTACAAAGTCACGAAGATTAGGGAAGGGCAAAGAAGACCGCAGACGGTGTACATTCTGCGGTCTACAAACCTCACTCAACGAAAAAGATCTTGGGGTGAGTATAACACAAGGCACATCTCCTGAGGAACACATCAACCAATAACTGCTGCAGCATATGGGCGCCTAGCAAACCTAAGAACAGCATTCCGACATCTTAATAAGGAATCGTTCAGAGCCCTGTACACCGTGTACGTTAGGCCCATATCGGAGTATGCGGCACAAGTTTTGAACCCACTAGCCAAGCACGTAAAGAAACTAGAGAAAGTGCAATGATTTTCAACAAGACTAGTCCCAGAGCTAAGGGGTATGTCCTACGAGAAGAGGTTAAGGGAAATCGACCTGACGACACTGGAGAACAGGAGAGATATGGGGGACATGATAACGACATATAAAATACTGAGAGGAATTGACAGGGTGGACAGAGACAGAATGTTCCATAGATGGGACATAGCAACAAGGGGACACAGTTGGCAATGGAAGGCACAGATGAATTACAGGGATGTTTGCAAGTAATTCTTCAGTCACAGAGTAGTCAGCAAGTGGAATAGTTTGGGAAGCGATGTAGTGGAGGCAGGATCCATACATAGCTTTAATCAGAGGTATGATAAAGCTCGTGGTGCAGGGAGAGTGACCTAGTAGCGGCCAGTGAAGAGGCGGGCCCAGTACCTATGAATCGACCCCTGCAACCACAACTAGGTAAGTACAACTAGGTGTGTACACACTATGAGCTACAAACAACAGGCAAAGTGTCTATCGGCAAGTGCCTTTAACAACTGGTAACTAACCAACACACAAAGTCACGTACATGGAACGAGTTATCATGCGTGATATGAATGATGGAATGAGTTAGCGTTAGAATGAATGACCGCTGATTGAGTGATATCCCTGTGCAAGCAACTCTCGGAACCAAGCTGTCGTTTGTGTCTTTTGTGTATTAGCTCTCTAACTGTAGTAATAAGTCAAATAACTGAGGACAACTTGACGGGAATGGACATAAATGCATTCATTTTTGGACACTTTTATTGGACCTTGATTATTTCAGATATATGTTTTTGAAGTGATCAACATTTTCCCCATAATCTCCATCAGCCACCCCAGAGTCATCACAAAGTATTATCATAACGCAACTTACAGTTAAGACCCGTAGTCCTCAATTCCAACCAAATTTTTCCCCGTAAGACCCTTCTATATAGAAATTCTGGAGCCGCCACTGGTGATCGAGGTTTAACGACTGAAACGTTTCCAGTAAACGTGCTCCAAGTGAGTGCATTCATGTCTGTTTCCCCTCAAGTCCCATAATTGCTGCCAGGAAGATTGACCAGTTAGTTCATCCAAGTGGAGGACCTTTAACATTGGTCTTGTACATAACAGTATACACACACGTCTCTCCTGTGTTGAAGGCTCTGCTGTAATGACAGGTGCAATCAGGCCGAGTCGACACTAGAGCTTAGTCGCTCCGAGCAGTCTCCTAGCTTATATGGAACTCTGAAATGGAGGACAACCTGAGCGTGGCAGCAAATAGTTACCTGGGAGTTTGTAGGCTGTTGCGGTGTGTCAACCAAACTATCAATTCTGGTTAATTTATGTTAAATTAACTTTACCGAACCTAAACTTACCATTTAGTTTAAACTAACGAAATCTCTTAGCCTAAATTAACCTTACTGAACGGAATGTTCGTACTCGTGGCACATCAGTCCTAAAATTAGCAGGCCAGTGTGTTAGCCACTGAATCATGGCGGCCTAAGAAGATTTCATCAAACTGGGTTGATATAGGTTCAGGCCTTCCATTCGATTAGTTATTTACAACTGTTATTACTTCTTTACGAGTTATCCTAAAATAACATTACTTAATCAAGCAAAACCTAACCTAACCTAACTAATATAATTTAACCTAACCTAACTTAATTTGACCTAATCTAACCTAACATACATACCACAGCTTAACCACCTTGTGCAACGTAATCTATTCAAACCTAATAAAACTTATTAAACCCCTTAACGTAACCAAACAAAATCAATTATTCAAAACTTAACTAAACCAAAAGAAAAAAACGTGAAAACAGAAACCAGTTTAAAAAAGAATAGAACAAAAGTAATATTGTCTCTTAGGAGGAAAGGTTAAGTAGAGTACAAATCTTCCTTACAAGTTACTTTCTTGTTCAATTTAGTTGAGTGTAGCCAGCTAGGCTGCAGTGCAACGCCGAGTAGTACCCTGAGAGACGATCACTTTGATTTCTGGCCGTGTGGTTAAAACACAACGAGGGGAGAGATGTGTGGAGGAGGTGGAGAGGAACTTGGAGCAGAACATAATCTTGCCGAAGGTAGGTTCGGTGCCGACAAAGGTAATACGAGATAAGCGGGATACAGGTACGTAGAGGACAGGTTCAGTACGGACAGCAGGATAAGGGGGGGGATATATTCTGTGCAGACAGGAGGATATGGGAGAATCTAGATACAGACAGGAGGATATTGGATGGGCTCTGTGCAGGCAGGAGGAGAGGGGATAGTCTCTCTCTCTCTCTCCCTCTGTTCTTACTGGTAGCGCGAATTTTTTTTTTGTATCTAGGCATGTTTGTATTTGTAATTTTTTTCTTTTAACATTTATTAATTTATTTTTCCCAAAATTTCTCCTCGTTCTTTAATATAGGGAAAGAGGATAGTGTACCTGCCTGGCCAGCAGGGAAAGGATGATGGAGCTGAATGACCCACACATGTGTAGCACTTTACAAAAAATGTAATAAGCCATGCATGGTCACTTAACATGACCTTTGCTTGAGCAAGGAAATGGCTGCCCCTCCCCTACACACGCATGCACGCATACCTGTCGACAGAAGGAAAGAGAAAGGGCCCACAGCTATGACTTTACTGCTGTCAATACAATCAGATAAGTACATTAACACGAGGTTTTTGTTATCTCCTAGGAATATCTAATGATTAATCGAGTAGTGCACTGAAATGACACGGGGTTAGTTGTTGAAGAATTACGCACAAAAAGTGTGTAGTTTTTTGACAGTGATGATCTGGGAAGAGAAGGGATGGCCTTAACTACTGTCATTGTTGGAAGAGTGATGCAGAAGATACTCCTGACACATAAAAGTACATAAGAGGGATTATAAGAAAAACGAAAAAAATAGGTTAGCAGGATGAGAGAAACTAGTGGAATAGGGAAGAGGAAGAAAAGGTAAAACATATATATAGATAATAAGTTGAATAAAATGAAAGGAGAACAAATCAAACAAAGAGTGATATCTGGATATTGGTGGCTCTGGAAGGATAGAAAAGATAAAAAAGAAATGAGGCATATAATGTAAAAGTAAAAGGGAGAAAATATGAGGGAGAATGAACAAAAGGAATAAATGGGGAAAGTGGTTAAGAAAAACAAATATTTGCAGAAATGTTGAAAGCTTGCCCAGATATCAAACATACCCCTCAAGCAGTAGCTATTCCAGCAACACACGACAGAATTTGAAAGAAAAAATAGCCATATTCATCGTTGCTCTGAGAGAACTAATTGATCGCGGCAAGAGGGAAAGAATAATAGGCAGTGACAGGAAGAAAACAAAGAAATAATAAAGGAATCTGGAACAGATCAACAGAGAGGAAAATAGACTAGTGTTGCTAATTTGGAAATTAATAGAGTAGTGTACAAGTGAATATGATACAAGAAAGGAAAGTACAAAGGCGAGAACAGTGACTAAAAATATTCACCTCAACGAGCACATACAGGAAAGTTTATTTCCAAAAAAGAATGAGTTCTAAGGAAAGAAAGGTGGCATGTCAGGCGAGAAAGAGATGACTGGAGAGGAGGGAAGAAAAAGGAAAAGAAAAAGAAAAGAGAAAAACACGAGTGGAGTGAAACAGAGATGATCTTAATAAATATTCCCTCTAACCTCCCTTTTGTTCTATGGGTTGAAAGCGAAATATGAAGATGAAGATGAAGGGTATAAGAAGGAAAGTAATCAAATAAGCTTGTCAATCCTGGTCCCAAGAAGAATTCTATCCACTCCTGAGTGGCAAGCCCCTGACTAACTTCCAACCCTTTCCCTCCCCTCCCTCTCATCCTTCCTCCCTTCCCTTTGCCAATTCCTCATAATCTCTGCTAATTAGGAAACCTTGCACATTGTATGTGAGAGAAAAAAGTGGATTCAGCATTTCTGTGTGTATAGCATGACTATAGTAGATCTGCTAGGGTCTTTAGCTACTTGGGTGAGGCTGTTTGTGACGCCATCTATTTTGGAGATTTTTTACTATTTTTATGTTTTGTCGTCTGTCGTCTTTTCTTTCTATTCATAGTGGTTTGTTTCCCGTTCTTCTCAATTTCTTTCTCTCAGAAAGGTGTCATTTAGTCCAAGTAACCATGATGCAATTCTTATACTTTTAATGTCAGGATATTTTATATTGTGTTGAAGGCTGTGTGTAGTGTTCGTTTCTAAAGTTGAGCAGGATGCAGACGCCAGGAAGGCTGCAGACGCCAGATAGACTGCAGACGTCAGGAAGACTGCAGACGCCAGGAAGGCTGCAGACGCCAGATAGACTGCAGACGCCAGGAAGGCTGCAGACGCCAGGAAGGCTGCAGACGCCAGGTAGGCTGCAGACGCCAGGTAGGCTGCAGACGCCAGGTAGGCTGCAGACGCCAGGTAGGCTGCAGACGCCAGGAAGGCTGTAGACGCCAGGTAGGCTGCAGACGCCAGGTAGGCTGCAGACGCCAGGTAGGCTGCAGACGCCATGTAGGCTGCAGACGCCAGGTAGGCTGCAGACGCCAGGTAGGCTGCAGACGCCAGGAAGGCTGCAGAAGCCAGGTAGGCTGCAGACGCCAGGTAGGCTGCAGACGCCAGGTAGGCTGCAGACGCCAGGTAGGCTGCAGACGCCAGGTAGGATGCAGACGTCAAGAAGGCTGCAGACGCCAGGGAGGTTGCAGACGCCAGGTAGGCTGCAGACGCCAGGCAGGCTGTAGACGCCAGAGGTCTGAGGCAATACTCCCATGTCCATTAGATGAGAGTGCGACAAGGTTTGCTAAACAGTTAAAGATACTCACGAAGTCAACGGCGCTACAAAGGGTCCCGAAGGGATTTCCAATGTGCAAATGTTATTCCCATTAACAGTAAAGCAGTCGCAATATTCCTTTGAAGATCAGCCCGCCATCTTTAACTAATATACATTGCAAGACATTAAAGAAAAAATAGGCATTCAGGAGATATTAAATTTTTTCAGTGAAGGTGAACACACACGAACACACACACAAAGTAGCTGAAAGTTTAGTAAATTGAATAAGGAGACATTGGTGGCTGAGTAAATGTGCATCTTTCGACGTAGGTGTGATAATGCCCAAGTGGCTAGAAATCAATATTCTCAGTCAAAGTAGTCTATTAGGCGGGGTCAGAAACTGAATCTCGACCATTGCAAACATAGATCAGTGAGTACGTACACACACACACACACACACACACAAATATAAATATATATATATATATATATATATATATATATATATATATATATATATATATATATATATATAGATATATATATATATATTATTTTATATGCAGCAAGAGAGAAAACTTAGTTTTGAAGAGTAAAACTCAATTCAAAACTTGGTCAGAAACTCGGTGTATGAATTTTTGCGAAAAAAATTTTTGCAATGAAGGCAAGAGGAAAAGCTGATACGAACTCGGGAGCACCTCATGGACACGCGCGCGCACACACACACACACACACACACACACACACACACACACACACACACACACACACACACAGAGAAATGGTAGGAAAATCAGTAAACGAGATGATGGAATATGTGGCAACAAAGTGCAAGGAGGCAGAGGAAAGTTTTGTTCCCAAGGGAAACAGAAATAATAGGAAGACCAAAACGAGTCCTTGGTTTACCCGAAGGTGTAGGGAGGCAAAAACTAAGTGCAACAGAGAATGGAAAAGGTACAGGAGGCATAGGACCCAGGAAAACAAGGAGATTAGTAGAAGAGCCAGAAACGAGTATGCGCAGATAAGGAGGGAGGCCCAGCGACAGTATGAAAACGACATAGCATCGAAAGTCAAATCTGACCCGAAACTGCTGTATAGCCACATTAGGAGGAAGACAACAGTCAAGGACCAGGTGATAAGGCTGAGGAAAGAAGGTGGAGAACTCACAAGAAACGATCAAGAGGTATGTGAGGAGCTCAACACGAGATTTAAGGAAGTATTTACAGTAGAGACAGGAAGGACTCTGGGGGGACAGACCAGATGGGGACACCAACAAGGAATACACCAACAAGTGTTGGACGACATACATACAGATGAGGAGGAGGTGAAGAAACTGCTAAGGGACATCGATACCTCAAAGGCAATGGGACCGGACAACATCTCTCCATGGGTCCTTAGAGAGGGAGCAGATATGTTGTGCGTACCACTTACCACAATCTTCAACACATCCCTGGAAACTGGGCAACTACCTGAGGTATGGAAGACGGCAAATGTAGTTCCCATTTTCAAAAAAGGAGACAGAAAAGAGGCACTAAACTATAGACCTGTGTCATTGACGTGTATAGTATGCAAAATTATGGAGAAGATTATCAGGAGGAGAGTGGTGGAGCACCTGGAACGGAACAGGAGTATAAATGCCAACCAGCACGGATTCACGGAAGGCAAATCCTGTGTCACAAACCTTCTGGAGTTTTATGATAAAATAACAGAAGTAAGACAAGAGAGAGAGGGGTGGGTTGATTGCATCTTCTTGGACTGCAAGAAGGCCTTTGACACAGTTCCTCACAAGAGATTAGTGCAGAAGCTAGAGCATCAGGCGCATATAACAGGAAGAGCACTGCAATGGATCAGAGAATACCTGACAGGGAGGCAACAACGAGTCATGGTACGTAATGATGTATCACAGTGGGCACCTGTGACGAGCGGGGTCCCACAGGGGTCGGTCCTAGGACCAGTGCTATTTTTGGTATGTGTGAACGACATGACGGAAGGGTTAGACTCAGAAGTGTCCCTGTTTGAAGATGATGTGAAGGTAATGAGGAGAATTAAATCTGATGAGGACCAGGCAGGACTTCAAAGAGACCTGGACAGACTGGACACCTGGTCCAGCAAATGGCTTCTCGAATTTAATCCTGCCAAATGCAAAGTCATGAAGATAGGGGAAGGGCACAGAAGACCACAGACAGAGTATAGGCTAGGTGGCCAAAGACTGCAAACCTCACTCAAGGAGAAAGATCTTGGGGTGAGTATAACACCGAGCATGTCTCCGGAAGCACACATCAATCAGATAACTGCTGCAGCATATGGGCGCCTGGCAAACCTGAGAACAGCATTCCGACACCTTAGTAAGGAATCATTCAAGACACTGTACACCGTGTATGTCAGGCCCATACTGGAGTATGCAGCACCTGTTTGGAACCCGCACTTGATAAAGCACGTCAAGAAACTAGAGAAAGTACAAAGGTTTGCAACAAGGTTAGTTCCAGAGCTAAGGGGAATGTCCTATGAAGAAAGATTAAGGGAAATCGGCCTGACGACACTGGAGGACAGGAGGGTCAGGGGAGACATGATAACGACATATAAAATACTGCGTGGAATAGACAAGGTGGACAAGGACAGGATGTTCCAGGGAGGGGACACAGAAACAAGAGGCCACAATTGGAAGTTGAAGACACAAATTAGTCAGAGAGATAGTAGGAAGTATTTCTTCAGTCATAGAGTTGTAAGGCAGTGGAATAGCCTAGAAAATGACGTAGTGGAGGCAGGAACCATACACAGTTTTAAGACGAGGTTTGATAAAGCTCATGGAGCGGGGAGAGAGAGGGTCTAGTAGCAACCGGTGAAGAGGCGGGGCCAGGAACTAGGACTCGACCCCTGCAACCACAAATAGGTGAGTACAAATAGGTGAGTACACACATACACACACACACCATGTTGGAGTATGCGGCACCAATTTGGAACTCACACCTAGCCAAGCACGTAAAGACACTAGAGAAATTGCAAAGGTTTGCAACAAGACTAGTCCCAGAGCTAAGAGGCATGTCCTACGAGGAGAGGTTAAGGGAAATCAACCTGACGACACTGGAGGACAGGAGAGATAGGGGGGACATTATAACGACATACAAAATACTGAGAGGAATTGAAAAGGTGGACAAAAACAGGATGTTCCAGAGATTGGACACAGTAACAAGGGGACACAGTTGGAAGTTGAAGACACAGATGAATCACAGAGATGTTAGGAAGTATTTCTTCAGCCACAGAGTAGTCAGGAAGTGGAATAGTTTGGGAAGCGAAGTAGTGGAGGCAGGATCCATACATAGCTTTAAGCAGAGGTATGATAAAGCTCATGGTACAGGGAGAGTGACCTAGTAGCGACCAGTGAAGAGGCGGGGCCAGGAGCTTGGGACAGAGAACTGACAGGGAAGCCAGTTAATGAGATGATGGAATATGTAGTAACAATGTGCAAGGAGGCTGAGGAGAGGTTTGTACCCAAGGGTAACAGGAATAATGAAAAAGCCAGGATGAGCCCATGATTCACCCAAAGATGCAAGGAGGCAAAAACCAAGTGTGCTAGGGAATGGAAGAAATATAGAAGGCAAAGGACCCAGGAGAATAAGGAGAGCAGTCGTAGTGCCAGAAACGAATATGCACAGATAGGAAGGGAGGCCCAACGTCACTATGAAAACCACATAGCAGCAAAAGCCAAATCGGACCCGAAGCTGTTATACAGCCACATCAGGAAGAAAACAACCGTCAAGGACCAGGTAATCAGGCTAAGGAAGGAAGGAAGAGAGACAACAAGAAATGACCGTGAAGTATGTGAGGAACTCAACAAGAGATTCAAAGAAGTGTTCACAGAGGAGACAGAAGGGGCTCCAGAGGGACGCAGAGGTGTGGCATATCACCAGGTGCTGGACACGGTACACACAACCGAGGAAGAAGTGAAGAGGCTTCTGAGTGAGCTAGATACCTCAAAGGCAATGGGGCCAGATAACATCTCTCCATGGGTCCTGAGAGAGGGAGCAAAGGCGCTATGTGTACCCCTAACAGCAATATTCAATACATCTATCGAAACAGGGAGATTGCCTGAGGCATGGAAGACAGCAAATGTAGTCCCAATCTTTAAAAAAGGAGACAGACATGAAACACTAAACTACAGACCAGTGTCACTGACATGTATAGTATGCAAAGTCATGGAGAAGATTGTCAGGAGAAGAGTGGTGGAACACCTAGAAAGGAATTATCTCATCACCAGCAGCCAACATGGTTTCAGAGACGGGAAATCCTGTGTCACAAACCTACTGGAGTTCTATGACATGGTGACAGCAGTAAGACAAGAGAGAGAGGGGTGAGTGGATTGCATTTTCTTGGACTGCAAGAAGGCGTTTGACACAGTACCACACAAGAGATTATTTCAAAAACTGGAGGACCAAGCAGGGATAACAGGGAAGGCACTGCAATGGATCAGGGAGTACTTGTCAGGAAGACAGCAGCGAGTAATGGTACGTGGCGAGGTTTCAGAGTGGGCACCTGTGACCAGCGGGGTCTCACAGGGGTCAGTCCTAGGACCAGTGCTGTTTCTGGTATTTGTGAACGACATGACGGAAGGAATAAACTCCGAGGTGTCCCTGTTTGTAGATGACGTGAAGTTGATGAGAAGAATTCATTCGATCGAAGACCAGGCAGAAATACAAAGGGATCTGGACAGGCTGCAGACCTGGTCCAGATACTGGCTCCTGGAGTTCAATCCCACCAAGTGCAAAGTCATGAGGATTGGGGAAGGGCAAAGAAGACCGCAGACGGAGTACAGTCTAGGGGGCCAGAGACTACAAACATCACTCAAGGAAAAAGATCTTGGGGTGAGTATAACACCAGGCACATCTCCTGAAGCGCATATCAACCAAATAACTGCTGCAGCATATGGGCGCCTGGCAAACCTCAGAACAGCATTCCGACATCTTAATAAGAAATCGTTTAGGACCATGTACACCGTGTACGTTAGGCCCATATTGGAGTATTCGGCACCAGTTTGGAACCCACACCTAGCCAAGCATGTAAAGAAACTAGAGAGTGTGCAAAGGTTTGCAACAAGACTAGTCCCAGAGTTAAGAGGTATGTCCTATGAGGAGAGGTTAAGGGAAATCAACCTGACGACACTGGAGGACAGGAGAGATAGGGGGGACACGATAACGACTTACAAAATACTGAGAGGAATTGACAAGGTGGACAAAGACAGGATGTTCCAGAGACTGGACACAGCAACACGGGGACACAGTTGGAAGCTGAAGACACAGATGAATCAAAGGGATGTTAGGAAGTATTTCTTCAGCCACAGAGTAGTCAGGAAGTGGAATAGTTTGGGAAACGATGTAGTGGAGGCAGGATCCATACATAGCTTTAAGCAGAGGTACGATAAAGCTCATGGCTCAGGGAGAGTGACCTAGTAGCGACCAGTGAAGAGGCGGGGCCAGGAGCTTGGACTCGACCCCTGCAACCTCAACTAGGTGAGTACACACACACACACACACACACACACACACAAACTACAAGAAAGGGGACTACGCAGGAATGAGGAACTTCCTGAACGGGGTTCAGTGGGACCGAGAACTGGCAGGGAAGCCAGTTAATGAGATGATGGAATATGTAGCAACAAAATGCAAGGAGGCTGAGGAGAGGTTTGTACCCAAGGGTAATAGGAATAATGAAAAAGCCAGGATGAGCCCATGGTTTACCCAAAGGTGCAGGGAGGCAAAAACCAAGTGTGCTAGGGAATGGAAGAAATATAGAAGACAAAGGACCCAGGAGAATAAGGAGAGCAGTCGTAGAGCCAGAAACGAATATGCACAGATAAGAAGGGAGGCCCAAAGACAATATGAAAATGACATATCAGCGAAAGCCAAATCTGACCCGAAACTGTTGTACAGCCACATCAGGAGGAAAACAACAGTCAAGGACCAGGTAATCAGGCTAAGGAAGGAAGGAGGAGAGACAACAAGAAATGACCGTGAAGTATGTGAGGAACTCAACAAGAGATTCAAAGAAGTGTTCACAGAGGAGACAGAAGGGGCTCCAGAAAGACGGAGAGGTGGGGCACACCACCATGTGCTGGACACAGTGCACACAACCGAGGAAGAAGTGAAGAGGCTTCTGAGTGAGCTAGATACCTCAAAGGCAATGGGGCCAGATAACATCTCCCCATGGGTATTGAGAGAGGGAGCAGAGGCGCTATGTGTACCCCTAACAACAATATTCAATACATCTGTCGAAACAGGGAGATTGCCTGAGGCATGGAAGACAGCAAATGTAGTCCCAATCTTTAAAAAAGGAGACAGACATGAAGCATTAAACTACAGACCAGTGTCACTGACATGTATAGTATGCAAAATCATTGAGAAGATTATCAGAAGAGTGGTGGAACACCTAGAAAGGAATGATCTCATCAACAGCAGCCAACATGGTTTCAGGGACGGGAAATCCTGTGTCACAAACCTACTGGAGTTCTATGACATGGTGACAGCAGTAAGACAAGAGAGAGAAAGGTGGGTGGATTGCATATTCTTGGACTGCAAGAAGGCGTTTGACACAGTTCCGCACAAGAGATTGGTGCAAAAACTGGAGGACCAAGCAGGGATAACAGGGAAGGCACTACAATGGATCAGGGAATACTTGTCAGGAAGACAGCAGCGAGTCATGGTACGTGGCGAGGTGTCAGAGTGGGCACCTGTGACCAGCGGGGTCCCACAGGGGTCAGTCCTTGGACCAGTGCTGTTTCTGGTATTTGTGAACGACATGACGGAAGGAATAGACTCTGAGGTGTCCCTGTTTGCAGATGACGAGAAGTTGATGAGAAGAATTCACTCGATCGAAGACCAGGCAGAATTACAAAGGGATCTGGACAGGCTGCAGACCTGGTCCAGCAATTGGCTCCTGGAGTTCAATCCCACCAAGTGCAAAGTCATGAAGATTGAGGAAGGGCAAAGAAGACCGCAGACGGAGTACAGTCTAGGGGGCCAGAGACTACAAACCTCACTCAAGGAAAAAGTTCTTGGGGTGAGTATAACACCAGGCACATCTCCTGAAGCCCACATCAATCAAATAACTGCTGCAGCATATGGGCGCCTGGCAAACCTCAGAACAGCATTCCGACATCTTAATAAGGAATCGTTTAGGACCCTGTACACCATGTACGTTAGGCCCATATTGGAGTATGCGGTACCAGTTTGGAACCCACACCTAGCCAAGCACGTAAAGAAACTAGAGAAAGTGCAAAGGTTTGCAACAAGACTAGTCCCAGAGCTAAGAGGTATGTCCTACGAGGAGAGGTTAAGGGAAATCAACCTGACGACACTGGAGGACAGGAGAGATAGGGGGGACATGATAACGACATTCAAAATACTGAGAGGAATTGACAAGGTGGACAAAGACAGGATGTTCCAGAGATTGGACACAGAAACAAGGGGACACAGTTGGAAGTTGAAGACACAGATGAATCACAGGGATGTTAGGAAGTATTTCTTCAGCCACAGAGTAGTCAGTAAGTGGAATAGTTTGGGAAGCGATGTAGTGGAGGCAGGATCCATACATAGCTTTAAGCAGAGGTATGATAAAGCTCACGGTTCAGAGAGAGTGACCTAGTAGCGATCAGTGAAGATGCGGGGCCAGGAGCTCGGACTCGACCCCCGCAACCTCAACTAGGTGAGTATACACGCACACACACACACATACATACACACACACACACACACAGACACAGACACACACACACACACACACACACACACACACACACACACATACACACATACACACACACACACAGACACACACACACATACACACACAAACACACACACACACACACATACACACACGCACACACACACACACACACACACACACACACACACACACACACACACACACACACACACACAAATCCTGTGTCACAAACCTTCTGGAGTTTTACGATAAAATAACAGAAGTAAGACAAGAGAGAGAGGGGTGGGTTGATTGCATCTTCTTGGACTGCAAGAAGGCCTTTGACACAGTTCCTCACAAGAGATTAGTGCAGAAGCTAGAGCATCAGGCGCATATAACAGGAAGGGCACTGCAATGGATCAGAGAATACCTGACAGGGAGGCAACAACGAGTCATGGTACGTAATGATGTATCACAGTGGGCACCTGTGACGAGCGGGGTCCCACAGGGGTCGGTCCTAGGTGCTATTTTTGGTATATGTGAACGACATGACGGAAGGGTTGGATTCAGAAGTGTCCCTGTTTGCAGATGATGTGAAGTTAATGAGGAGAATTAAATCTGATGAAGAACAGGCAGGACTTCAAAGAGACCTGGACAGACTGGACACCTGGTCCAGCAAATGGCTTCTCGGATTTAATCCTGCCAAATGCAAAGTCATGAAGATAGGGGAAGGGCACAGAAGACCCCAGACAGAGTATAGGCTAGGTGGCCAAAGACTGCAAACCTCACTCAAGGAGAAAGATCTTGGGGTGAGTATAACACCGAGCATGTCTCCGGAAGCACACATCAATCAGATAACTGCTGCAGCATATGGGCGCCTGGCAAACCTGAGAACAGCTTTCCGATACCTTAGTAAAGAATCATTCAAGACACTGTACACCGTGTATGTCAGGCCCATACTGGAGTATGCAGCACCTGTTTGGAACCCGCACTTGATAAAGCACGTCAAGAAACTAGAGAAAGTACAAAGGTTTGCGACAAGGTTAGTTCCAGAGCTAAGGGGAATGTCCTATGAAGAAAGATTAAGGGAAATCGGCCTGACGACACTGGAGGACAGGAGGGTCAGGGGAGACATGAGAACGACATATAAAATACTGCGTGGAATAGACAAGGTGGACAAAGACAGGATGTTCCAGGGAGGGGACACAGAAACAAGAGGCCACAATTGGAAGTTGAAGACACAAATGAGTCAGAGAGATAGTAGGAAGTATTTCTTCAGTCATAGAGTTGTAAGGCAGTGGAATAGCCTAGAAAATGACGTAGTGGAGGCAGGAACCATACACAGTTTTAAGACGAGGTTTGATAAAGCTCATGGAGCGGGGAGAGAGAGGGCTCAGTAGCAACCGGTGAAGAGGCGGGGCCAGGAGCTGGGACTCGACCCCTGCAACCACAAATAGGTGAGTACAAATAGGTGAGTACACACACACACACACACACACACACACACACATACACACACACACAGACACACACACACACACACACACACACACAGTCACGTACCTTCCTCACACCAAGATATTTTTATCCATCAAGCGAGCAAGAACAAATATTCCCTTCATAAACATTAAACCTCACTACTGTCAGACAGAATGCTGTTTCACGATTCTCCGAAGAAGGATCGATCCCCCACCAGTCATTGCACTTAATGACCCAAATGGATTTAGCACATCAAGGAAAGAATAAGATACATGTGCAACCGCTCCTATCAGAGATCTTGATAATCAATACTGTAGCCGAGAATAAAGTTCCGTCCTGGTATGGCAGTGACCAACAAATATTGACTGTTGGTGGTTATAAATGATATGGTAATAATGATAAATTTTGGAAAAGACACTTTGTGTACGTTTTAGTACATTTATTCAAGGAAACATTTCACCACATTGATAAAACCACTCGTGGTGAAACATTCCCTTTAATAAATGTCCTCAATTCTTCACAAGTGCCATTTTTTCGTGGACGGTGGATAGATAAATGCACAACATGCCGAGGAGGATCCAACCCAACGCTATATAGGGAGAAAGGCGGCACATACACCACTACCGCACATATGTATATCCTTTTTACAACGTATACATGAATGCAAGGTTATCTGACCTGTCGCTAGCTTTCCAGTCGACCCCTAAAACAAAAAATCTCATTACATGTGGGTAGACCTGTAAGATACAACGTAATCTGTAATAGTCTACGCGTTACATGGTTCTTCTCTTCAATAAATGTTGGTCACAGATATACAAAACATCTGAATAAAGAACTATCAGGAAGGTCATAAGTCACTCTCTATTCGAGAGGCAATAAACTGAAGATTGTATAAGAGTCTAGATAGCGTCAAAATTACTTCTCTGGGAGCTAAATTTAGCGGTGTCGCGTAGCTCCATAGGTAGCGTACTCAGCTCACACACTGAGGTCCTGGGATCGATTTCCCAGTACGGCTGGACGTGTTTCCGTAAGACATCTGCTGTCCCTGTTCACTCATCAGTAAAACGGGTACCTGGGTGTTAGTCGTCTGGTGTGGGTCGCCTCCTGGGACAAAACTGACCTAATTTGCCCGAAATGTTTTGCATAACAAGCGGCTTTCTGTATAGTAGTATATCATTGATGTCAGCTAGGACTGTATACCTTGGACATGTACTTGTGAAAATAAAGATGTTATTATTAGGATAAAGGGAGCTAAGAATTCACCAGTATGGGGAGATAGAATTCAAGAGTAAGAGGAGGCTAGAGCTCAACTGTAGCACAGGGTACCTAATAGAGTTTTGGGATATTTATGGAGGAGGAGAGGAAGCTAAAGAGAGGGAAGAAGGGTGGAGGGGAAGGGGGGAAGAGGAGGAAGAAAGACATAGAGACATAAAGTGATATGAGGTAGAAAGAAACAGGAAGGCAGACATGGAGAGTGGGGAAGAGAGGAGTGTGTGGAGAGATCGCGAGAGAACACGTAAGAGAGCTTTAGAGGGCTCAGAAGATCGCAAGAGAACGAGTCTAAGGAATAGAGCGCAAATTAGAGAGAGAACGAGTATGTTACGGAGAGCACAAGGGAGCGCGTGAAAATCCGAGAGTGCGAGAGAGAGCACAAGAGAGCGCTAGAGAGCCAGCAAGGAATGGCGCTCACATTCACCTGGCCTACCTGAGACTCCCTGTCTCATTGATCGCACTCACTCCACTCTCACCACCCTTGCCCTCCTCTCTCTCTCTCTCTCTCTCTCTCTCTCTCTCTCTCTCTCTCTCTCTCTCTCTCTCTCTCTCTCTTTCTCTCTCCCGCTTATACCCTATCCATCTCTCTCTCCCATCTTTCTCCCCCGTCTCTCTCCCCCCTCTCTTTTCCCTCTCTCCCCTCTTATTTACACAGGGTTAGGTTAAGCGTCTCTACCTTTATTTACAAGCTAAGAGCTGTTACCTCACTTCAATTGAAAGTCCTGTTGTCATAAGATATACACATAAGGAACAAGATGAAGTTGTGGAGCCATATGTGGACCAGCGATTTTATTTGGTCAACTGATTTTATTTCATCACTATCGCTATGTTGTAGGAACGTGTTCCAGCCTCGAGTCATTCTAGGGATAAGTGATCTCAGATAAAGTGAAGTTCTTGAAGGATACAGCCAGAGTGTAGTTGTTAGGTGAAAGGATACAAGTGCAACTAATGTGACAATTTATTGTGGCAACGTTTCGCTCTCCAGGTGCTTCGTCAAGTCATACGGCTGTCCAGGCTCGTTAAGCCATACTGCTCTGCAGGAGCTTTATCAAGCCTAACGGCTTGATAAAGCTCCTGGAGAGCGAAACTTTGCCACAATAAAATGTCACATTAGTTGCACTTGTATCCTTTTACCTAACACATTGTCGGTAATTCTACCAACATCAGTACAGAGTGTAGTTGTTTGCTAATCGTTTTGTTGTGTAGAAGCTGCTTTCTCGCTGTCCTTGACAACATTGTCCTTGTACATAGCAGTAAGTCCACCCACATCAATCCTGTGTTGAAGGCTTTGCTGAAATGAGAGATCTGTCCAGTTAGATGACGCGGGGGGTAGGCAATCCAAAAAAAATTGATGAAGCTATTGTAAAATACATTAAAGTAGGTAGGTGAGGTCTGGTTAGGCTTGCTTAGGCTAGGATACGTTTGCTTGGGATGGGCTTAGTTAGGTTAATTTATTGATTGTTAACAAAAATAACTAACTGTAACATACGACAAAAGGCAGTGAATGTAATAATAGATAAAGACAATGAAAACTTTAGAACCACGAAGAGAAATAGGTCACCCACCCTAGTGTACCTTTCATTATATAGCCAAATGTTCACTTTTTAGGACTTATCAAAGTCCTACATTCAACCATCTCAGAAACAGGCAAATGTTGACTTTGATTAATAAGAACTACTTATTTCTATCCTATTTGATTCTGAGTCTAAATCCCACTTCTGCCATTGTTAATTTCTCTCTCTCCCTCTCTCTCTCTCTCTCTCTCTCTCTCTCTTTCTCTCTCTCTCTCTCTCTCTCTCTCTCTCTCTCTCTCTCTCTCTCTCTCTCTTTTACACAGGGTTTGACAAGGTTAGGTTAAGGATCCCTAACTTTATTGACAAGCTATTGAAAAGTTAATTTATTAACAGCTATTGACAAGAGCTGTTACCTACATCAGCTCATTTGAAAACATTTTTATTGTTATGAAACATACAAGTAGGGATCAGGATGAAGTTGGAGCCATCTGTAGGCCAGCATTTTCATTTGATCAACTGACTTTATCTGGTTGACATCATAATGCTGTACGAATGTGTTCCAGACTCCAATCATCCAATCAGATGAGTGATGTTCTGGAGAAGGGTACAGCCAGAGTGAAGTTGTTGCTTTCTGCCCGTCTTGTGGCCTTGTACATAACAATAAGGCCGCCCGCATCCCTCCTGTGTTGAAGGCTCTACTGAAATGACAGATTTGTCAAGGATGGGTCGAAGCGAGAGATGAGACGTCTTGCTCTGCTCTCTACTTTGTCAAGCAGTCGCAGATGAGATGGGGGGAGGGGGCAGGCAAACCAAGAAAGTGGAGCATACTCAAGGTGAGTGTACTTGTGCCTCTTACAGAATCTTGCAACCCCTACTGTCAAGCGGATGCGAGATACGTCGAAGAGCTGTAAGCTTCCTGACCCTCTTGTTTGCATGATTTACATCGTGGTTCTTCATGGTCAGTTTGGTGTCAAATTTCACCCCAAGGATATAAAATTTTTCCCCAGGTACCAACACTCTCCCATTCATATTTACTTCTGCTCTGGCATTACCATCATGGTATTTAGATACCACCATCATTTGTATTTTCTCAGGCGCAAATGTTACCTGCCATCGGTTTCACCAAGCTGATATAGCTCTTAGCTGGTGATTGATGTAGCTTAGAGCAGTTGGCATTTCTTCTTTTGGATAAATAAATGTCAGAGTACAGTCGTCTGCATATGCATGTGATTCTGGGTTGAGATGAAGAAAGTCATTAAAGTAGACATTCCATAACATTGGCCCCAGCACACTTTCTTGTGTAACACTTGCCGCAATAAGATGTCTTGCTGATTCTGTTTCATTGAGAACTACCCTTAGAGATCTACCATGAAGGTAATTACTGAGGAGACATAGTGTAGAGCCTGCAGTTCCCAGTGGTTGCAGTTTTGACAAGAGGTCCTGGTGCCACACTCGGTCGAAAGCACCAGCAATGTCCAGTGCTGCCACACTGCTCTCTCCCTCCTTTCCTTCCTTATGCCAATCCCTCTTGTTTCTATTCCTCATTCTCCCTTCCACCTCCCTACACCTTCCCAGGTCAGTCCATCTCTTCTTTTTCCTTTCTTTTATTCTCTCCTCCCACTCCCGCGACTAGGATCACAGGACGTTGTTTTTATTTTTTTGTGAAAATTGGTTTAAAAATGTTGGAACGTTAAAAGTATTCGTGCGCCGAGATTCAAAGGCAAGAGAAGCACGTTCTGCTTCCCGAAGATCTGACATGTCTTGACGTATCATCAATTAATGGTATACTATACGGAATGATTGATGAATTAGACACAACTACAACACTTAGATATCTTTATTACTGAAAAATTTTGCCTGCTCAGCAGGAATTTTCAATCGAATAGAAGCAACTTTTATACTGGAAAGTGTAGGAATTAGTGGAGACGGAATTTTAAGGTGTTCAGTCCCTTAGCCTTCAAATGTTGACAGGTCTTCAGTCTCTTAGATCAAGGGTAAGAGATTGAAAACCAATCAACTAAGGGACTGAGCACCTTAAAAATTCTTCTCCAGTTCTTCCACTGCCTACAGTGTACAGTAAAAGTCGCCTATGAATAAGACTGAGAGAAAACTAGTAAACTTTTCGGCATGCGAGATATCCAAGTTTTGCACATGTCTTAGTGATGCCTTTACGTGTTTGCTGATCAAGGCGCGTTATTATTGAAAATGTGGGCTTGTGTATTGCAGATGAGCACCCAAATGTTGCGATTGCAACACTAGTTTCATTCCCATCTGGGAAATCTTGGCTATTGCCCAACAACTATCCTAGGCTCTTCATTACCGATGTCTCTTGTCATTGTCTTGGTAAGAAATTATGTGACACTCTACTATTTTAAGTTTTTCGATACTTATGATAGTAATAACTATTTCTTCGAGTGGGAGAAGAACTTTGAAGTAAAGAAGTTTTCTGACTCCAGGGTTGCAGCATCAATAGCCTTGTATAAGTTAGAGTTGTCAGGGGAACTTGCAGCGTAAGTCAAAGCACCAATACTTGGTGTTTGTGCATCGTCACTGTACTCGCCTAATTGTGGTTTGCAAGGGTCGAGTCATAGCTTCTGGCCCCGACTCTTTATTGGTCGCCACTAGGTCACTCTCTCCCTGCTCCATGAGCTTTATCATACCTCTGCTTAAAGCTATGTGTGGATCCTGCCTCCACTACATCGCTTCCCAAACTGTGTGTGTGCGTGCGTGTGTGTGAGTGTGCGTACGTGTGTGCGTCAGTCACTAGCCTTGACTACAATGTTGGCGTTGGCTTGACAATTCTCTTATCTGGATTTTCACCTAAATGTCTAGCCTCATTTTATATTCTTGTTATATTTGAAAATTCCCAGGGAAAGAGGTGAAACATTTCTAGGGGTAAGGGGGGAGGCACCAATCCCAATCCCCCCCCACCCCTTCGTTGCTGTCTCGTTGCATCACCTCCTCTCTTCACCTCCCTCATGACGTTCCTTCTATTCTCTGTCTTTGTTTCTATTAATCTACTTTTTCCTACCATCTAATGATCATATTTCGTTTTATTCTTTTACTGTTATAACATTATCTCTAATTCCGTTTTTATTCAGTTTCTTTTCTTTTCATACAGTAAGTCTTTCTTTTCTTTTATCTTCTCGTTTTACTCTGCTTCCTTTTTTCCTGCGCTTCCCTCCGCCTGTCATCATTCTTGCCTCCCCTCTCCCGTTCTGCTCATTCTCCCTATGCTTCTTTTCTTTTTATGCTCATCTATATTCCCATTTCTTTATTTTCTTGTCCATCCTTCGTACTTTACTTTCTATTGCCTTGCTCTTGTCTCCATTTTCTCCTCCCCCTTCTTCTCTCCTCTTCCTCCCTTTCAGCTTTCTTGACTTTTTTCTGACAATCCCTTCTTTTTCCATCATCTCCTTCTTTTCAACCCTCTTAATACGTTCTTCCCCTCTTCTCTCCCTCTTTCTTGCTCTTACATCACTCCGCCAGTCATCTTTACTCCCTGTAAAGATGATGATTACTAAGAAGAGTCTGAGTGGTAGAGTCATGGGACGGAGGTTCGAGTCTTTGTCACTCCTTGAGGATATTGATATTGATTGGTGAGTGTGCACATCGCATCTTTCCTTTAGTTTTCGTTCTTCTTGATGAGTGTAGTTGGATTATTTGGCCGTCCCTTTCTATGATCGAACCTGGTTACTATCCACTGATCAGGTGCTTTTTAACCCTTACAGGTTTAGTTCTTGCTCGTAAATACAAAAATAATAATCTTCCTCCTATCCATTTCCCTAGTTTATTTTTCATCTCTAGTATCGCTTCTCTTGCTACTCTCTATGCTTCTTCCTCCTCCAATTCCTCCTTGTCTGCTACGTTGTCTTCTCTGCCTTCGTCCTCTGACGTACCAACAGGTGATCCCAATGGACTACTTCCACTTATTTCACACGAAGCACTAAATTCATGTGTGTTTGCTCAAAGACTGGTGGACGACCGATTCATCCGCTAATCTCGACATATACACGCTACCTCAGTACTTTCCTCAGCACTCGTAGTTGTCACCCCTTCGGTGCACTAGTACGAGTATGATTTCCAGAGTTCTTAACTTGAATTTATGGCCGGAATGTATTGTAGTTTGCAAATTCCTGGATCACGGACCCGGGGAAGGGAGTGATTTATTGGCTAGAAGTAATTAAGTGCTTTCGTTGTACGAATGAACAGTTTCAAAGTACTGACCTGTGTTAACCTTTGAGGCCACGTACGTAGAAGTATATGAAGCTTCCTGATTTATTACCAAGTCACTACTTGATAAATGTTCGGAACGAATTGAAACATCGTGTACTTTCATCTGCAGCTTTTAGGTTAATTTGTATATATTATGCCATTACAAAGAACAAAAGAAATAAAGATTGAATAATTAGGACCCCTAAAAAAATGACTTCTTGACTGATTAACGTTCTCTAGGATAGAGGGACGACAGTCTGTAACATAAACAAGTAAAAAAAATTATCCATATGTATAACTATCTTTTATTAAGCTGATGAAATTAAAAAAAGAAAAGAAGCAGGACAAGCTGCAACAACTCTTGCGAGTATATGAGCCATGGCGATAGACCTGCGCTCTCTGCAGCACTTAATATGATTGAGAAGGCCATTAACATTTTTTAAAAGGTCTCTTGTGATACTTGCTTTCAAGTTTCCTTTTACTATTTCCAGCGCGGGACACAGAAGCTAAATGTCTGTTTACATCTATGTATCGCTGGTGTTCTAGCATAACGGTGTTGCACCATCCATGTTAATCATTGCTCAAATTGTGCTAATCTTCTTGATCTAATCCGAATAATTACTAATTGACCCGTGCATAATTATGAAAATTTTTTCGGTTACACAAGAACTTAATTGCTGATTATATTGCCTTTTATGAAGTGAGACACTGAAGCCGTGTGGATCCTTCAGTGAACAGTGTTTCATCTGTCAATTAAGATTTAATTGAAGAGAAATTTAGAAAAAAAGTACATGGACTGCTAAGGCATCTATGGTAAAAAAAAAAACGAGATATACTAGGCTATGGTATTTTCAACACTTTTGAAGAGATATTAGATTCTGATTTTGAGTGTTGTGGGGAGGAAGAAGCTGGAGGCAATGGAGAGGTAGTTGAGGTTAAATCCGAATATTATTCCGAGGTTACCTTTTGAAGAATATTAAAGATGTGTTATGATAGTAATAATTCAGAGCCAGAGTAGAGAGAACCGAAGCATGAGTAGTACACGGCAGTTCTATGGAATAGTTAGCTAAAGACAGCTCTTAGCTTGTCAATAAAGTTAGGAAACGTTAACTTGTAACCCTGTGTAAAAAAAATCCTATGAAATGTTTTATTATCTAGAAATAGTGAATTAAAATTGGTTGTCCCGAAAGGTTGTCTAATAGGGAGTGTAAATAATCACCGGAGATTCCCATTTTATCAAGAGAAATAAATATAGTCTTAATTATCAAGAAAAATAAATATACTTTTAATTATCAAGAAAAATAAATATACTTTTAATTATCAAGAAAAATAAATATACTTTTAATTATCAAGAAAAATAAATATGCTTTTAATTATCAAGAAAAATATACTTTTAATTGAAAACTCCTTTTTTATTAACTTCTCGACACATCACCAACTGACCTAAAAAAATAACTCATATTGGAACACAGTAAAGACTTGCAAGGTTAATCTCCTCTAAAGATTTAGTCACTCAGAAGGACGAAGATAGATTGTGTGTTATTTGGATACCAGTGACATTAATCGCGCCTCCTTCAGCAATCATAAAGATTAATCTTAATTATATACAATTTTCCTGTAAATTAGTTAAACACATCACTTCTGTTTATTAGAAGTATTTTACTTTGATGTTGTTATCGTTCTTCAATATTATTTACAATAGACATCTTCAGCGGCATTTTCATTATTGTTTTATTATGATTTTCTTGTTTTCACAGAAGTCAATAATATTTGGGGGAATTATTGTATGTGCTAAACATTTTATGGGAGACCATTGTTCACGCAAATTTAATGTTTTGAGTGAACATCGCAGAAAATATCACCGAAGGTGCGAAATAACCGAGTAACTCGGGTAGATCATGCGAGGATGGAGAACCTCATTGAAGCCTTTAAGAAACCTATCAAAGAACCATTTAGGATGTTGTACACGACATTTGTCACACCACTCATGGAATATACAACAGAACCCACTTACGACCAAGTAGGTTTAGAAGGCCGGAAAACGCCTTCTATTCTTGAAAATAATTAGTATTACTGTTTATTACAGTTTAAGAGGCGGGGTCAGGAGCTGTAAGAAGACTTCACACACACACACACACACACACACACACACACACACACACACAAACACACACACCTGAGTCTCGACCCCTGCAACCACAATTAGGTGAGCTCACACACACACACACACACACACACACACGTGCACATATTCTGAGTAGGCGGTGATCGAAGTCAATTTATTCATTTCCCTATGGAAATGCCACGAGTTTGCATTCATTAGCGGCCTCTTCCTTGACAGGCATCAATCATAACGTGTTTCCTAGTTGGTAATACCCACATAGCGAACCATCCTAGCCACATAACACAGCATAAACATCTTGGTCGTATAACACAGTTACAGAGATCCTGGCCTCACTACACAGCACAGACTTACAGAGAATCTATCAACACAGTGCTGCACATAGTGTTACATCCTGTCCACACAACACTATACAAACTGCTAATAAGAGGAATATCCCGGCACACAGCACTATACATACTGTTCATAAGAGGGACATCCTGGCCACACAACACTACACACTCTGGAATGAGACGAACATCCTGGTCACACAACACTACACACACTTCTACAGAGAGGGACAGCGTGGCCACACAACATTACACACACTGGTAATGACATGGACATCCTGGCCACAACACTACACACTCCTGCAGAAAGGGTCATCCTGGCCAATAGGCACTGAACATAGAAATAGCTTTTTAGTGTTGCAGCTGCATGTGTGTTCTTTCTACGCTTCTTAATCATTAGCTTGAATATTTGCTAAATTTATTATATTGTTAATCGGTTAGTTACTCTGTCAATAAGAATGACTCGTAAAGTTACGAATGCAGAGTTAGAACTCACGGCAAGCCAGTCCCAAAGCTAGCAAGCTAGTGCTCTGTCCTCTGTACTACACCAGCCTTATTTTATTAGTCCGGCGTGGTACAGTGGATAACACCACTGTCATGGGTCTGAACCTTCCAGTCAGTGAGTTGTTGTATTTGTACGTATATTCTAAAACAAAACAAAATATTTCTAATGTGCATTATTTGACTAGAAAAAGCATCAATCCAAATATAAGACTTTGTGGGATAAGAGAAGTTTTCCTCGTCAAACTTTACCACAGAATACGGTAAAATTTTCCAGGAATCTTAACTTTGCAAACAAGATCAATTTGTACTAAACTACTCAAGGTATGCTTTAATGAGCACCTTTCCTCTGGAGTAAGGAAAAGAGGGGGAGGAGGAAAAAAGGAAGAGAAAGGAGAAGTGAGAGACGCATTAATAGGGACATTAGGTAGAGGAGTAAAACTTTCATACTTTTTCTATCTCCAACTGTCAAGTGAGGGTCAGGTGTCCGGGAAAACAGGGATAACACTTCTTTTGTATATTATTTAATCACTAAGAGAAAAAAAAGCAGATTGACATGACAACGCAATCGATGAGAGAGCTGACTCAGGGTAACTCAATGATTGACGTGGGTGGCAGGCGGCAAAGATGAGGATTGACGGCAAGAAAAATGGGAAACGACGGTCGTGTTTGAGAATAATTGAGGGTAGATGGCCCGTCTTGGACTGGGAAGGAAGTCATTATAAAAAAAATGCTCGGAAAAAGAACTGACAAACAAATCGAAAAGGAGGAACATTAAGAAATGAAGGTAAGAAAAGACGGAATGGATTATACTAGACAAGGTAACGATTGATGGAAGACGGAAGAGAGTTTAGCTGCGTCTGACTACAAATTAACAAACCTCCAGTCTGGCTCGGATATTGATCTCGTCTCAGTTGACCTCAATCCATATCTGATTACTGACCGCGGAGAAGACACTGAGCTGGAGCAATGGACTGACAGACGGTGAAGACAAGGGAGAATAAAAAAAGTGTATTGCAATAATGAAAATACCACAAAGAAGCGTGTATGAATAACAGTTGTTTAATATAAGAGAGCTTATACGAAGATATGATTACAGTGAAGCTCAGGCTGTATATTAATGAGGGGAATGTATCAGAGTAAACATGGGTCGCAGACAAATGAGCGTCTTGTCGACCTAAGTTACAGTATGTGGACTATGTTGAACTTTCGTATACCCGTGTGTTTGCCTGCCAACTAACAGCTCACAAGTCCGTGCCGCTGTCGTTCCATCTCTCACTTGTTGTTACATTTATATATATATATATATATATATATATATATATATATATATATATATATAATATATATATATATATATATATATATATATATATATATATATATATAAACACAGTATATATATATATATATATATATATATATCTATTTATATATATTATATATATATATATATATATATATATATATATATATATATATATATATATGTCGTGCCGAATATGTAAAACTGGTCAATTAGCAAGAACTCATTTAAAATTAAGTCCTTTCTAAAATTTTCTCTTATACGTTTAAAGATATATTTTTTTCATTAATGTTAATGCAAAAATTTATAATTTTGCACTAAAAGAATCTTAGAAAACTTACCTAATCTTATTATAACAAGAATAATTTATTTTAGCCTAACCCAACTAAATATATTTTAGATTTGTTTACAATAATTTAATACTAAACAAACACAGTGAAATATATTTTTTCGCTAAGTTAAGAATGATTTTGGCGAAATTATTCAATACACAAATTTTCGCTTGTCCTATATGGCAAGATGAGCGTTGCTATTTAAGCCAAGATCGCAAGTTCTGCCTATTCGGCACGACATATATATATATATATATATATATATATATATATATATATATATATATATATATATATATATATATATATAGTGAATTATTTAACAAGAAATGAGACGCAATGATAGCGGCACGGACTTGTGAACTGTTAGCTATTATGTACAATACATAGTATTGATATATATTTCAATGTGATCTTGGTAATTATACCCGGTTGGAATAGTCCTTTAGAAATACTGAAGTTGGGTGTTTCATCTATAGCAGTTGCTTCCTATACCTTCCTTTTGAGTGCTTTTATTTTTATGAGTGTACTGTCTCCACTCTTCCCATTATATTGTGTGGTTACAAGTCATCACAGAATGGCAGAATGTGCAATTCTAACTGTTCGCTAATGTTCATTTTGTCTAACTGATAAACCACAACCAATCTCACCCATGTAAAATACACTACACTCACATTTCGTGTAAGAGGTCAGATGATCATAGTATTCTCTAAACTACTTAACTTTCAGTCTCGGCTGGTCTCTTGTGATTTATTGAACAGCAATTAAGTATTTTATTTGGACTGTAAAAGGTCACTTCTGTGGTGCCTTTCTTATTTCTCTCAGTCGCTGAGTGGAAAGGATTTATCAGTTTGGTTGCTGGCGTATCTTTCACTTGTTCCCATTAAACTTTAAAAGTTGTTTTTGTTACCAATAGTGAGTCCAGCTTGGATAAGACAATCAGGGTATCCGAGTTTGGTGAATTGTTCCCGAATGATAGCTTTTTCATGATCAGGAAAAGAAAACATTAGAAATGTTTGTCAAAATTTTGACTGAATGTTTAATATAAGAGTGTATACAGTTGGCCATAAATGTTTGGCCATAAATGTCTGTTGAAATCACTCAATTTCTGATCCCATGTAGAGAGAACGTCATCATACTTTCTATAACAAATCAGGTTTGGTAGTATAATTTACTAAAGTATATTTGTTTTTCTCAAACTATTCCCAGTAAAGGTTGGATAACACAGGGGACAGCGGGTTTCCCGTGCTACTGACATTGTTTCTGCTGGAAAAACCCTCCATCGACGCACATACACTTACGCACCCGTACACGGACACGCATACACACACACACACACACGCACACACACACACACACACACACACACACACACACACACACACACACACACACACACACACACACACACACACACACACACACACACACACACACACACACACGTACGCCAAAAGCAATCCCGCACAGGATTGTATAATGCGGCTTATCCGAAGCATTGCAGAGAGGCTTGAAGCATCATTGAAGGCAGTGTTGAGGCCAGAGAGAGATAACAGTGATAATCTGTTGTATGATGAATGTTGCGGCTTGGTAAATACACGAACACTGCTGCTCTGAATACTCCAGGAACCGAGATGCTGTGGCTTGCTGCATTTAAGTTAATACTGTAGGGAAAGAAGGGGGAGGGAGTGAGACAGAGAGAGAGAGAAAGAGAAAGTGAAAGAGAAAATTAGAATGTGTGCGGATATGAGTGTGGGGGTGTACTCACTGATTTGTTATAAGGGGGTTCGAGACTCAGCTCCTCTGTATTAGTTGCCACCTGCCGGTTGTTTTTGTCAATATAATTATAATTATGATCATGGGGAGAGCGTTAAACCCGTGGGATTATATAGCACGTGTGGGGGAGGGGGTGGAAGGTATTCAGGCTCAATTCAGGGAACCGGAGTGCAGATCCAATTCCCTAGATCAAGAACCTCTCACCAGCATCAAGGTACCTCCTTTGAGGGGCATTTGCCAATAGACACTTCGTGTGTGTGTGTGTGTGTGTGTGTGTGTGTGTGTGTGTGTGTGTGTGTGTGTGTGTGTGTGTGTGTGTGTGTGTGTGTAAGACACCTGGGGGTGGGGGGGGAATCAGGTGGCTGACAGTCGTCGTTCCGAGAAAGTTCTTAGTGTCTTACCGTATGTCAACCACTGACTTTTATGCTGCTTTAACAAGCATTGTCTCCCAGGTAGCGGGCACTTGAAGGGCAGGTCTGACAGGTGGTGTTCTTAAAGCTTTACAGAAAACTTTAAAAGCTCGTGAGCTTAACCGAAGCTGTTGAAGATAGTCTGACAGCTCTTAATTGTCATAAGCGTCAATAATTCCTAAATATTTTTCGCCAATGTTGCCACACCTTTCTTTTGTTTTCTTCAGTGTTCGTTTTTTTTTATCTATGCCATTTTTTCATGTACTTTTTATAGTTTTGTTCTAAGTATTATCACCTGTTCTTTACAGTGTTACAAAAGGAATTTCGTAACGAAAGGATTCATTTTCTCGTTTTGCGGAGATTTTAATAGTAAAACTACGAAAATACTTTAAAAAAAACTACGAAAATACTTTAAAAAACTACTAAAATGCTTTCAAAAAACTACGAAAATAGTTTAAAAAACTACTAAAATACTTTCAAAAAAACTACGAAAATACTTTCAAAAAACTACGAAAATACTTTAAAAAAACTACGAAAATACTTTAAAAAATTACGAAAATACTTTAAAAAACTACTAAAATTCTTTAAAAAACTACTAAAATACTTTAAAAAACTACTAAAATGCTTTCAAAAAAACTACGAAAATACTTTCAAAAAACTACTAAAATACTTTCAAAAAACTACGAAAATACTTTAAAAAACTACTAAAATACTTTCAAAAAACTACGAAAATACTTTAAAAAATCTACGAAAATACTTTAAAAAAAACTACGAAAATACTTAAAAAAACTACGAAAATACTTTAAAAAATTACAAAAAAAATACTTTAAAAGTCAAAATTACCAAGAGATTCACATACTAAAGTTCCGAAGGTAATTTAAATGAATCTCTCAAATTCCCGTGTCAGGATTCAGAGGGACGGTGGAAGTCATTTAATAAACACAATAAAAAAAAATATTAGCTGACATAATTAATTGACTGCGTCCAGAAACATACACCAGCATTTGGTCTATAAAATAGTGCCCGATAAAAACGAAATTAAAACAGGGTAATTTAGATTTGAATCATTAAGCAGGAAGCTCTATTAAATATTAAATGAACTATTTTAAAAATAAATCGGAGAGATACGCTTCTGTCAAACATATCTGGGCTTTAAAAAGGAGTTCATTTTTATAAATCATACAGGACTTGATGCTTAATAAATGTCAGAGTCGGTTCTTTGTCGGATCCATTGATTTTTCCTTTTATTTAATCTTTAGTATTTATTCTTTCAGTGCCAAATACTCTTCACTCTTTTCACTTTATCAACATCTCTCAATTCTTCTCTTAAATTCGCATATTATATGAACAGTAAAGGTTGAATAATGAATAAATGTAATGCAATTGTAAAGACTTCTCTCTCTCCTCTCTCTCTCTCTCTCTCTCTCTCTCTCTCTCTCTCTCTCTCTCTCTCTCTCTCTCTCTCTCTCTCTCTCTCTCTCTCTCTCTCTCTCTCTCTCTCTTTCTCTTTCTCTCTCATGTGCTGAGTTTGCACAAGGAAAGAGGTCCATGAACTTCCCTACCAGTTCCTTAACACCTTGAATTCTAATGTAGGCTTGGGGACCGTCCGTGTGTTTGAGAGAGAGAGAGAGAGAAAGAAAGAAGAAGAAGAAGAAAGAAGAAAGAAAGAAAGAAGAAGAAGAAAGAAAGAAGAAAGAAATAATGGAGGGAGGTAGGGCGGTAGAGAGGGAGGGAGGGAGGGAGATTG
>NC_091301.1:17374695-17429695 GCF_038502225.1 Cherax quadricarinatus | reverse complement strand
TATATATATATATATATATATATATATATATATATACATATATATATATATATATATATATATATATATATATATATATATATATATATATATATATATATATATATATATATATATATATATTATTGCGGCCGCGAACAAGTGGTATTGATCAATAACAACATTTCGACTAGCCAAGGACTTGAACCCATGCTGCTTTGGCCTGTCTCATGGTGGGCGAAAACTCATGACGCCTTAACCCAGATTGTGTGGTCCCGTAGATTAAGGCGTCATGAATTTTCGTCCACCATGAGGCAGGCCAAAGCAGCATGGGTTCGAGTCCTAGGCTAGTCGCATTGTTATTTATTTATATATATATATATATATATATATATATATATATATATATATATATATATATATATATATATATATATACATACATATACATATATATACATAGGTAGTAGGTTGGTAGACAGCAACCACCCAGGGAGGTACTACCGTCCTGCCAAGTGAGTGTAAAATGAAAGCCTGTAATTGTTTTACATGATGGTAGGATTGCTGGTGTCTTTTGTCTGTCTCATAAATATGCAAGATTACAGGTACGTCTTGCTACTTCTACTTACACTTAGGTCACACTACACATACATGTACACGTTTATTTATACACACTCATCTGAGTTTTCTTTGATTTTATCTTAATAGTTCTTGGTCTTATTACTTTTCCTTTTATATCCATGGGGAAGTGGAATAAGAATCTTTCCTCCGTAAGCCATGCGTGTTGTAAAAGTCAACTAAAATGCCGGGAACAATGGGCTAGTAACCCCTTTTCCTGTAAAGATTACTAAAAAGAATAAGAAGAAGAAAATTGTCAAAGTGGGAAGTCTGAATGTGCGTGGATGTTGTGCAAATGATAAGAAAGAGATGATTGTGGATGTTATGAATGAGAAGAAACTGGATGTCCTGGCTTTAAGTGAAACAAAGCTGAAGGGGGTGGGAGAGTTTCAATGGAGAGGAATAAATGGGATTAGGTCAGGGGTTTCAAATAGAGTTAGAGCTAAAGAAGGAGTAGCAATAATGTTGAAGGATAAGCTATGGCAGGAAAAGAGGGACTACAAATGCATAAATTCAAGGATTATGTGGAGTAAAATAAAGATTGGATGTGAAAAGTGGGTTATAGTAAGCGTGTATGCACCTGGAGAAGAGAGAAGTGTAGAGGAGAGAGAGAGATTCTGGGAAATGTTGAGTGAATGCGTGGGGAGTTTTGAATCAAGTGTGAGAGTAATGGTGGTTGGGGATTTCAATGCTAAAGTGGGTAAAAATGTTATGGAGGGAGTAGTAGGTAAATTTGGGGTGCCAGGGGTAAATGTAAATGGGGAGCCTTTAATTGAGCTATGTGTAGAAAGAAATTTGGTAATAAGTAATACATATTTTATGAAAAAGAGGATAAATAAATATACAAGGTATGATGTAGCACGTAATGAAAGTAGTTTGTTAGATTATGTATTGGTGGATAAAAGGTTGATGGGTAGGCTCCAGGATGTACATGTTTATAGAGGGGCAACTGATATATCAGATCATTATTTAGTTGTAGCTACAGTTAGAGTAAGAGGTAGATGGGAAAAGAGGAAGGTGGCAACAACAAGTAAGAGGGAGGTGAAAGTGTATAAACTAAGGGAGGAGGAAGTTCGGGCGAGATATAAGCGACTATTGGCAGAAAGGTGGGCTAGTGCAAAGATGAGTAGTGGGGGGGTTGAAGAGGGTTGGAATAGTTTTAAAAATGCAGTATTAGAATGTGGGGCAGAAGTTTGTGGTTATAGGAGGGTGGGGGCAGGAGGAAAGAGGAGTGATTGGTGGAATGATGAAGTAAAGGGTGTGATAAAAGAGAAAAAGGTAGCTTACGAGAGGTTTTTACAAAGCAGAAGTGTTATAAGAAGAGCAGAGTATATGGAGAGTAAAAGAAAGGTGAAGAGAGTGGTGAGAGAGTGCAAAAGGAGAGCAGATGAAAGAGTGGGAGAGGCACTGTCAAGAAATTTTAATGAAAATAAGAAAAAATTTTGGAGTGAGTTAAACAAGTTAAGAAAGCCTAGGGAAAGTATGGATTTGTCCGTTAAAAACAGAGTAGGGGAGTTAGTAGATGGGGAGAGGGAGGTATTAGGTAGATGGCGAGAATATTTTGAGGAACTTTTAAATGTTGAGGAAGAAAGGGAGGCGGTAATTTCATGCACTGGCCAGGGAGGTATACCATCTTTTAGGAGTGAAGAAGAGCAGAATGTAAGTGTGGTGGAGGTACGTGAGGCATTACGTAGAATGAAAGGGGGTAAAGCAGCTGGAACTGATGGGATCATGACAGAAATGTTAAAAGCAGGGGGGGATATAGTGTTGGAGTGGTTGGTACTTTTGTTTAATAAATGTATGAAAGAGGGGAAGGTACCTAGGGATTGGCGGAGAGCATGTATAGTCCCTTTATATAAAGGGAAAGGGGACAAAAGAGATTGTAAAAATTATAGAGGAATAAGTTTACTGAGTATACCAGGAAAAGTATACGGTAGGGTTATAATTGAAAGAATTAGAGGTAAGACAGAATGTAGAATTGCGGATGAGCAAGGAGGCTTCAGAGTGGGTAGGGGATGTGTAGATCAAGTGTTTACATTGAAGCATATATGTGAACAGTATTTAGATAAAGGTAGGGAAGTTTTTATTGCATTTATGGATTTAGAAAAGGCATATGATAGAGTGGATAGAGGAGCAATGTGGCAGATGTTGCAAGTTTATGGAATAGGTGGTAAGTTACTAAATGCTGTAAAGAGCTTTTATGAGGATAGTGAGGCTCAGGTTAGGGTGTGTAGAAGAGAGGGAGAATACTTCCCGGTAAAAGTAGGTCTTAGACAGGGATGTGTAATGTCACCATGGTTGTTTAATATATTTATAGATGGGGTTGTAAAAGAAGTAAATGCTAGGGTGTTCGGGAGAGGGGTAGGATTAAATTATGGGGAATCAAATTCAAAATGGGAATTGACACAGTTACTTTTTGCTGATGATACTGTGCTTATGGGAGATTCTAAAGAAAAATTGCAAAGGTTAGTGGATGAGTTTGAGAATGTGTGTAAAGGTAGAAAGTTGAAAGTGAACATAGAAAAGAGTAAGGTGATGAGGGTATCAAATGATTTAGATAAAGAAAAATTGGATATCAAATTGGGGAGGAGGAGTATGGAAGAAGTGAATGTTTTCAGATACTTGGGAGTTGACGTGTCGGCGGATGGATTTATGAAGGATGAGGTTAATCATAGAATTGATGAGGGAAAAAAGGTGAGTGGTGCGTTGAGGTATATGTGGAGTCAAAAAACGTTATCTATGGAGGCAAAGAAGGGAATGTATGAAAGTATAGTAGTACCAACACTCTTATATGGATGTGAAGCTTGGGTGGTAAATGCAGCAGCGAGGAGACGGTTGGAGGCAGTGGAGATGTCCTGTCTAAGGGCAATGTGTGGTGTAAATATTATGCAGAAAATTCGGAGTGTGGAAATTAGGAGAAGGTGTGGAGTTAATAAAAGCATTAGTCAGAGGGCAGAAGAGGGGTTGTTGAGGTGGTTTGGTCATTTAGAGAGAATGGATCAAAGTAGAATGACATGGAAAGCATATAAATCTATAGGGGAAGGAAAGAGGGGTAGGGGTCGTCCTCGAAAGGGTTGGAAAGAGGGGGTAAAGGAGGTTTTGTGGGCGAGGGGCTTGGACTTCCAGCAAGCGTGCATGAGCGTGTTAGATAGGAGTGAATGGAGACGAATGATACTTGGGACCTGACGATCTGTTGGAGTGTGAGCAGGGTAATATTTAGTGAAGGGATTCAGGGAAACCGGTTATTTTCATATAGTCGGACTTGAGTCCTGGAAATGGGAAGTACAATGCCTGCACTTTAAAGGAGGGGTTTGGGATATTGGCAGTTTGGAGGGATATGTTGTGTATCTTTATACGTATATGCTTCTAAACTGTTGTATTCTGGGCACCTCTGCAAAAGCAGTGATAATGTGTGAGTGTGGTGAAAGTGTTGAATGATGATGAAAGTATTTTCTTTTTGGGGATTTTCTTTCTTTTTTGGGTCACCCTGCCTCGGTGGGAGACGACCGACTTGTTGAAAATATATATATATATATATATATATATATATATATATATATATATATATATATATATATATATATATATATATATATATTCTTTTAATTAATGTTAATGTAAAAAAAATTTAATTTTGCACCAAAAGAATCTTAGAAAATTTACCTAACCTTATTATAACAAGAACAATTTATTTTAGCCTAACCCAACTTAATATATTTTAGATTTGTTTACAGTAATTTAATACTAAACAAACACAGTGAAATATATTTTTTTCGTTAGGTTCAGAATGATTTTGGCGAAATTATTGCATACACAAATTTTCACTTGTCCTATATGGCAAGATTAACGTTGGTATTTAAGCCAAAATCGCAAGTTATGCCTATTCGGCAAGACATATATATATATATATATATATATATATATATATATATATATATATATAGAGAGAGAGAGAGAGAGAGAGAGAGAGAGAGAGAGAGAGAGAGAGAGAGAGAGAGAGAGAGAGAGAGAAAGTCTTATTTCAGAAAGTGTCTAAAATTCAGCATTCCAATCCAATATTTAACAGTAGTTACCTTAATCCCAATAGATAACAGTCTATTATTGCTCTTAATCACGTCCAAAACTGTACGGAAATGAAGGGTTTACTAGTATTTTCGTTCCGCACTCTTATCGACATTGTAAAGGTTCTGTGTTATAGCCAAATAATAAGCCTAATCATTTTTTTTTGTAAATTTGGGAGCCAACGTTAATCAGATTAAAAATGAGATAATGAGTTAATGGACCTCACTTTGTGTGTTCGAGTTATTAAATTTGCAATTTTGTTAACCATGAATGCATCTCTGAGGGAACAAATACCAGAGACTGACGTAGAGGATATTTAAGTCTGGTAATTGTGTTAATTACACATTGCTTTTAATATGTTTGTAATAAACAAAATGACAACAATATCGATAATTAGATGGAGTAAATTTGCACTTGTCTCGTGCCCTCTCCCCTCGCCCTACAGACACACTCTCATCACACAGCACAGCCGCGAAAATTTAGCAAATAAATTTCTCTCCCTTATATTCGTTTTAAAGTTCACTTGCTGATGCTGCCTTTAATATCCCACAAGTGGAACTGCAGTTAATTGTTAATTTTATTGATGACTTTGACGTCACTAAGGTATTCACTGATGTATCCACTTCACAAGCTATTGTTCTCCTGTACCCGGGAAAATTGTTTACTCCCTTGATTTACTTGTTCCCAGATCGATACTTCAAAGACTTGATTAAATTATTCGTTAGTTTCAACTGTTTCTCCTTTAAGGCTTCCTCTTCTAACTTTACTTCTGGGTTCACTTTTAAATATGGAACATAAAGAACAGAAAGACACATTACAGTGATTGGAACAATACACAAATAACCCGCTCGAGAGAGAAGCTTATGACGACGTTTTGGTCAGATTTGGACATTTATAAGTCACACTAACACACGAGGGTGAGGGAGACAGTATATTGATGAGAGGGGGAGCAGGGACGGGACAGAGAGAGGAAGAAGGAGGTAGAAAAGTAGTGGTAAAGGTAATGCTGGTAGTAGTAGTAGTAGTGGTGGTGGTGGTGGTGGTGGTGGTGGTGGTGGTGGTGGTGGTGGTGGTGGTGGTGGTGGTGGTGGTTGTGGTAGTGGTAAGCAGGGGGAGTAGTGGTAGACAGAAAGGGGAGTGAGCGAAGCAATGGTAGTAGAAGGAATAGTAGTGGTAGTAGTTGTAGTAGTAATGAAGTAATAGTAGCAGAAGTAGATGTGGAGAAAGTCGAAGGAATCCTTTATTTACTGGCTCCCTCACCTTCATGTGTTAGTGTGACTTGTAAATGGTCCAAGCAGCCTCAACCAAGCCGACCCTCTGCAAGTATGGAAAAGAACTTCATTTAAAGTTTTATCGGAAACTCACCGTCATAACACTAAGACTAAACATGTTCTCACGGAGTTCCCCCAAAATTTTCCACATCTGAAGTTGTGGATTTCTTGAAGATTGCTATTTCCTCGACCAGTTTTTTTTTCAGAATTATATTACTCACGACATTTTATCAGAGACTGTAGATGACATTCCAATAACGTCATCAGTTCGTTCAGTTCAGACATCGTCGAAAAGGAAATCACAGTCCTCCACAAGAACTCTACTGCCAGCATATATCTAATATTTCTACAGTAAACTCAGTATAGCCAATACTGTCTCTACTTCCATTAAAGACATCACACCGATATTAATCAACTTTTTCAGTAGTGTACACAATTCCAAGCAATATCAACATCAAAATCTACAAAGGTGAAACATCCAGAGACCTCCACAAGACCATTTCAGAGCACCAATGTACCAACGTAACAGAGACCCTTAACAACGTTTGGGAAATATTCCGTAATACTCTCAACCTCTTGATAAATTAAACTAGTTTACTACTAACTGTGGAAGGACAACAACACTCAGAGGAGAAGATGCAGAAACAGCCACATGCAGTATAATGTCATTATTTATTAATAAAGTTTCGCCCATGCTGTGAGCTTTATCACCTCATAAATATTTTGTGACTTTATGAAGCAGACTGCATGGGCGATATTCTGTTTATCAAGTATGGAATCACACTGCACTTGTCTTTCTTCATCGAGCGCAATTTTATTCCACTTCTTTCCAAGAAAACGCCTTGAAAGTTCACTCATCTGCATCTTCCACAATTTCAACTACAACAACGGTTTCCACAATTTAGCTGAATCCCTTGTCAGAAAACTTCTTCGTCGTTTGAGAATCAGTGTGACCTGACGCAAGCCTCACCTTTTCTTCGACTCGAGGCTGCTTACTATTTTATAAGCTCTTCCTCACAAGCCAAATTGATCTATTGTGACTTTATAAAACCCAATACATGAGCCACCCTTCCACACACACACACACAGACACACACTTCACATGCCATAAAATAAAATGACTGTCACTGATCGATCAGTGGGAATGTGGGAATAATATTGATGTGTTGGACACAGGCAGGATAAATTGGTGGGGCTGGAAGACTGACAGAATATAAAAAGAAATTTGAATGGTAACAGCAGCATCAAATGTAACCAGAGTCGCTGTGGGGAAGTATAACCTGTGCCAGAGAATTAGCAGAGTTGTGATGGATGGGAATTCTTTTGATTGGGATGGCGGGGAATTCTTATTGTTGTGAAGGTAGGGAATTCCATCGGTTGTGGTGGTAAACAATTCCTCCAATTTTGGTGAATTGATTTCCTTCATTTCTGGGACAGGGAATTCCTTTAGTTGTAGTGGGAGGAAATTATTAAAAATTCAAGTGGAAGGTATGTACAGTAGCACAGTAGAGACGGACAAACAAAGATTCACTCTGCGCTACTGGAAAAATAAAAGATTTTTGGATTGTGTTTTCGCGTGTGTTTGTGTCATCATGCCTGGTTATTTTTTTTTTTTTTTTTTTTTTTTTTTTTGCATTCGTATATGATTTTGCTTGCATGAACTTTGTTTGTATGTTGTGCACTTGCCTATTTGTGACTGGTTGGACTGAGTCCTAACTCATGATCTTATCTCTTAACAAGCCCTGATTAGTTACCCATATCGTACCTGTCCTTGAAGCCCTGTACAGATTTTGTCTGTACCGCTAATTCATTCACATGATTTTTTACTTTTTGGTATGTTGCTGTTACGTTTCCCTTGACCTTCTAATCTTTAATGTGATTATGTTTAACTCTTCAAGTATGTGTGTGTGTGTGTGTGTGTGTGTGTGTGTGTGTGTGTGTGTGTGTGTGTGTGTGTGTGTGTGTGTGTGTGTGTGTGTGTGTGTACTTACCTAGTTGTGGTTGCAGGAGTCGAGTCATAGCTTCTGGCCCCGCCTCTTCACTGAGTCACTCTCCCTGCACCATGAGCTTTATCATACCTCTGCTTAAAGCTATGTATGGATCCTGCCTCCACTACATCGCTTCCCAAACTATTCCACTTCCTGACTACTCTGTGACTGAAGAAATACTTCATAATATCCCTGTGATTAATCTGTCTTCAATTTCCAACTGTGTCCCCTTGTTGCTGCGTCCCTTCTCTGGAACATCCTGTCTTTGTCCACCTTGTCAATTCCTCTCAGTATTTTATATGTCGTTATAATGTCCCCATTATCTCTCCTGTCCTCCAGTGTCGTCAGGTCGATTTCCCTTAACCGCTCCTCGTAGGACATACCTCTTAGCTCTGGAACTAGTCTTGTTGAAAACCTTTGCACTTTCTCTAGTTTCTTCACGCGCTTGGCTAGATGTGGGTTACAAACTGGTGCCGCATACTCCAATATGGACGTGTGTGTGTGTGTGTGTCTGTCTGTCTGTACTCGCTTACTGCTTATATACTCTCCTATATATGGTTGCTGGGGTCGAGTCTCAGCTCCTGGCCCGCATCTTCTCTAGCTGCTACCGGATTCACTCCTGGCTTCTAGAGCCATGTCGCATCTCTTCTTAAAGTTATGTATGGCTCCTACCTCCACCACTTCACTGTCCACTGCTTGTGTGTACTCGCCTAATTGTGGTTGCAGGGGTCGATTCACGGCTCCTGGCCTCTGCTCTTCACTGGTAGCTACTAGGTCTCTCACTCCCTACTCCGTGAGCTTTGTCATACCTCTTCTTGCGTGCGTGTGTGTGTGTGTATGTGTGTGTGTGTGTGTGTGTGTGTGTGTGTGTGTGTGTGTGTGTGTGTGTGTGTGTGCGCTCGTCTTATTACTTATTTGTGTTTACATGACTAGAGCTGCACCCTCTTAGATATTTCCTAAGAGGAGCTTTGTCTTGTTTATACTTGTATCTTATTCTGCAAATTATTACTATGAAATTCACTTCTGAATATTGATTAAGCTTCTTATTTAATTTTTCTCAAACATTTTATAATTTTTAATATGGTTATTATATCACCACTCTTGTTTCTGGTTTCCAGTGTGAGTATTTCCAGGTATTTCCATCCTGTGAGTTCGGTCATACTTCACAAACGTCAGACTGAGGAACTAGACAAGTGTCACCACAAGGTCTGTCCAAACCTTTATTGACCTCAGTGCCATGGAACTCAAAATATTTTCCTATTCCTCGGAATAAATCCGACACCTGCGAGTTTAGTGCTTTCCCCTAACAACACCACTGCTATTACTACTTCTACTACTAATAATAATAATAATAATCCCATGAGTACCTTAATTACCGAGCGTGTGGTGTAGATTACCACAGATCTGGGAGCAAGTCAGTGGTAATCTTTGCATAAGACTCGAGAATTTGCTACTTGCAGTTCACGTTTACATATTTTCTCTTTCACTGATATTTAGAAATTGTAATAAAAAAATTTGAAGGAGTTGGTCTTTTGATGTAATAATATGGATTTTGTTAAAAATTCCTTTTCATTATTTTAATTACTCTGTTTAGACACGTGTGCCAGGGTCGTAAGGTGAAGAAAAAACGGCCCAGTATCAAAATTGATAAATTTGACACATGTGCAACTCTTGGGTATCTTTATTGAGGAAACGTTTCGCCACACAGTGGCTTCATCAGTCCATACGTAGGAGAAACTTGAAGAACAGGAGGAGAATGAGGTAATCAGTCCCTCAACCTTGAGTCGATGTGTTCAGTCCATCAATCTTGGGCACGACCTACTTCCACATTGAACAAATGTGACACGACCTATGACTGCTGCACCTCTCCTGCCATACGGTTTATAAGCTGCTTCTACGCTGATATGCCGTATTCTATTCAAGATTGATGGACTGAACACATCGACTCAAGGTTGAGGGACTGATTACCTCATTCTCCTCCTGTTCTTCAAGTTTCTCCTACGTATGGACTGATGAAGCCACTGTGTGGCGAAACGTTTCCTCAATAAAGATACCCAAGAGTTGCACATGTGTCTAATTTATCAACATGTCGGTTCTCTGAACCATTCATCTACAAGTATCAAAATTGATAGTCTGTTTGCTTCAAGATCTGGTGAAGAGCTCTTTACTCAGAGAATTAGAGCCCCACGAATGATGGTAATAGTAAGACTAATAATCCGTCATCTTGTCCGAATATACCTTCCTCTTTTTTGCTTGCCCGAAAAGTTTTATATAAAAAAAATAAGCACGAATGACTCGCATAGACCAGGGTCATGTTTTGAGGTTTCCTGAAACTAAAATTTTGGACACTTTTGTATGTCGGTCTCTGAAACTGTTCTCTCTCTCTCTCTCTCTCTCTCTCTCTCTCTCTCTCTCTCTCTCTCTCTCTCTCTCTCTCTCTCTCTCTCTCTCTCTCTCTCTCTCTCTCTCTCTCTCTCTCTCCTCATCTCGAGAAGGAAAAATATTTTTTATATGTATAATAGATGTTTCTTCAGGTCACTGAAGTAAAAACGTTATGGGCGACTCACAACGAGAAACTTGCTAACAGTCACTTCCCATTCATACATTCTATTGGAAATCGGTTTTCCTAAGCTGGCATGGGCGCTGACACAATTTATGGCCGACTCAGTGGAAATCTTACAAATCGGCGTGAAGAGAACGAGTATTGGGCGATCGTGTGTGTGTGTGTGTGTGTGTGTGTGTGTGTGTGTGTGTGTGTGTGTGTGTGTGTGTGTGTGCCTGTGCGTGCATGCAGTATTTTCCACCTCCAAAACAAACTCAAGTCTGATTAACCAGTTTTGCTGATTGTTTTCGAAGATATTCATACACTTGCACAGTACGTCCAGTCCCAGCCACCAGTTGCCTCCATCCACACTGATATAACACGCTCATACATACCTGTTCGGTGTAATAATGTTGGTAAAATTACCGATAATACGATATTTTATTGTGGCATTAGTTGCACTTGTGTCCTTATACCTAAGGTAAGTGTTCGGTGCTCAAGCCCTTTCCTCTCAAAGACTCCTTCACTTCCACTTTCCGGCTTTATCTTTGATTTCAATTTCACCTCATTTTATCCGCTTTATTAAACAACCTATCTTGTTCCCCCCTCTTATATGGCAAAATAAAAATTATTTCATTCCAGCACGCTCAATTTCTTCACTTCTTGTTTTATGAATAGGTATTCGGACAACGTATTGATGTCAAATACGATAGCTCCACTACCTCCAACTTACCCAAACTAAAGCATCACTAGACTGATGCATTCTTCTATACGCATCCCTTGAGTTTTTCCTTTCAACATACCCCTCAACATTCCCTCTACTATTTTCCCCCATTATCTATTCAGTGATTAACCTCATCGTTCATACACACATCTTCTGAAACACCCAGTATCAGATATCTGAATTTGTTCACATTTTACAAACTAATTTCCAATCTTATAGTCCGTTTTCTTCAGTCCTAAACTTTCTTCTCTAATGCCATTGCTCATTTCAGCGTTCCCTTTCAACTTCCTTATGCACTACCTTCTAACTTCTAAATAAAAAAAAAAAAGACAATATAACAACTTCAGGCAAAAGGAATTTCTTACTCACAAAGATCCCATAAACTCTTGCTTAAAATTCCTGACTTGCGGTCCGCAACTTTAGACAGGTAATATGCACTGAAATCCGAAGACTCAAGAGATTAAAGATGGGATCCAGGTGAGTCTCAGCAGCAGTAAACTTGGTCTTAAGGACAGTGAATAGAGACGAGCCTTCATTGAAGGAGTCCCAGAGAGGGAGGCTGTAACACTGAAGCTGATCACCAGGATTTGTCCCGGGAGATGAGAAGAGCTTGAATCACTGTGGAAGCAGAAGATGAAAAAAAAGGAAGATAATAAATGGAAGGGAGAAAAATAAAGAGAATAATAGATAAAAGAAAGTATGAAATATTGTGGACGGAAGAGGGAAAATTAAGGAGAATGATGCTGCTGCACTTATCCTCCAGCCAGTAAGAAGTTGGAAGGTCGAGTGGCGGAAAGTGTAGGTAATAAAGACACTTAGAGCGGAGGTAAACCCTCATTGGGGCAACGTTTCGCTGATGGAGAGTTCTATTAAGTCAATGATAACACTGTCGTTAAAATTTTATTCAGATTATGTTACGCACTTATGCTCTCTATTCTATAGAATGGAGTTAATGTTGAGTTTTTTTTTCATAAATGAATCACTGATTGAATACTTTCTTTGCTTTGTGTTTATATTACCCACAGCTACAGGCTAATCGTCACACAGCTTATACTAAAAGGCGGCAACTGCTCAACCCTCTGCTGTATATGACCCAGCCTCAAACCACTGGCAAAACATTATGAAATACTTATCCTTCCACAGCACATCAACTACCTAAAAACATATCATTGGCTTAAGCAGATCTAAAACGAATACCACCAGCATATAACCAGTGGATATAACACTACCACCTCTCCCCTTCGATCTCTCTGTTCGCCATCATTCATTATTCCTTTATTTCGTGTAATGTAGTAGCGGTCCCATACATGATACAGCGACTTATATTACCGTCTGGCGCACTGGGTAAACAAAGCATACGTACTGGTGTTTGTTCTCTTCTGAAGACGAGAGAAGGATAGGGTAGGGAAAAGTTACATAAATACTCTTAGATTTTTTTTAATTATTTACCATATTTTTTTCATTTGCCTTTTTTTAGGTTTATTGTCTTCTAAACCGTATATTTAGCTGATCTTTCACTATTTCTCTATCTCATCCTCTCTTTCCCTCTCGCTCTCTTTCACTCCTTCCCCATGGTTTTACTCACCCTCATGATATCCTACACCTTTCTCTTTCGTTCTGCACACCCTCAAGGTATCCCAAACACAATACACAAGATCACTTACTAACTACATCAGAGGGAGAGATGCACCTCACTCCTTGACCATACCATGAGTCTGTATCTCTGTCTCTCTGTTTCTCTGTCTGTTTCTCTGCCTCTGTCTGTCTTTGTCTCTGTGTCTACCTCTGTCTCTGCCTCTCTGTCTCTGTCTCTGTTTGTCTGTCTGTCTGTCTGTCTGTCTGTCTGTCTGTCTGTCTGTCTCTCTCTCTCTCTCTCTCTCCCTCTCTCCCTCCCTCCCTCTCATTCTCTCTCTCTGAGTATAAACACTAACGTCTTCGTGAAAATCACGACATTGCAAGTGATACGTCGAAGCAATCACTTTCAGCTAATGAAATAAGAAGAAACTAGTTTAAGATGAGGACGACCTACTTAAGACACAGTGGTGTACTCGTAGTATGATTTATCTCAACAAGGAAGCGAACAACATGGCCCAACCCATGCAACACCTTGTGACATGACTTCACCTTTCTGCTCGCCATTATAAAAGCCCTATTTTGCTATATACTGTGATGATAAAGCACCTAATGGACGAAACGTTTCCTTAAACCCTTTATCGTTCTTGAAGCTCAAAATTAACTCACCCTTTGATAATTTGGAACAAAGACCACGAAATAAATTATGATGCCTCTTGGCAGTGGTTGTAGAAGTCTCTGTCTTCTTCAGTAGCCAATCAGAGACTCACAATACCTTCCACTGCGGAATGAGGAGGTTACATGTGAAAAGGCGAATGTCTAGATTAAAGAGAGGATGGTTCTCAATCGCTCGTCAGAAGTATGAATAACTGGACTCTCAAAAATTCATGAAAAAAAATTACGAAAGTTATGACAAAAGTCATGAGAGTAAAGAGGTTTAAGAAAAGGCCAATTCATAAAATAATAGAAGCACATCCAAACTCTTCATTATATCAATGAGGGAACATTAAAGAGTTTTATGAACTATATTAAATGTTATGTATTTTTTCCTTTATATTATAATTAATATTGTATTAGTAGTAGTAGTTGTTGTTGTAGTAGCAACAACAACAACAGCAGCATGAACAACAGCATCAGGAACTACAACAATATCGATGACGACAACAATTACAACAGTATAAGTATTTAAGCATTTGACGCCTCTGTTTTTAAATCACCTCTGTATTTCTACAGAGTGGGTAAAGCGTCTCGTAAAACGTCACTTAGGTTTAGTTGTATTATAACATGAACTAACGTTTCTTCTCCAGCGTTTATGTTTCCCTGTATAGTGAATGTTTGACTAATCTGTTGACTGTATTTAGATTTTGAATTTTAATGTAAATAATTTAATCAGGTGTTTTAATTTTTAAAATAATGCATTTAGGGGATGGAGCACGAAGATGTGTGTGTGTACTCACCTAGTTGAGGTTGCAGGGGTTGAGTCCAAGCTCCTGGCCCCGCCTCTTCACTGGTCGCTACTAGGTCACTCTCCCTGAACCTTGAGCTTTATCGTACCTCTGCTTAAAGCTATGTATGGATCCTGCCTCCACTACATCGCTTTGCAAACTATTCCACTTCCTGACTACTCTGTGGCTGAAGAAATACTTCCTAACATCCTTGTGATTCATCTGTGTCTTCAACTTCCAACTGTGTCCCCTTGTTGCTGTGTCCAGTCTCTGGAAGATCCTGTCTTTGTCCACCTTGTCAATTCCTCTCAGTATTTTGTATGTCGTTATCATGTCCCCCCTATCTCTCCTGTCCTCCAGTGTCGTCAGGTTGATTTCCCTTAACCTCTCCTCGTAGGACATACCTCTTAGCTCTGGGACTAGTCATGTTGCAAACCTTTGCACTTTCTCTAGTTTCTTTACGTGCTTGGCTAGGTGTGGGTTCCAAACTGGTGCCGCATACTCCAATATGGGCCTAACGTACACGGTGTACAGGGTCCTGAACGGTTCATTATTAAGATGTCGGAATGCTGTTCTGAGGTTTGCTAGGCGCCCATATGCTGCAGCAGTTATTTGGTTGATGTGCGCTTCAGGAGATGTGCCTGGTGTTATACTCACCCCAAGATCTTTTTCCTTGAGTGAGGTTTGTAGTCTCTGGCCCCCCTAGACTGTACTCCGTCTGCGGTCTTCTTTGCCCTTCCCCAACCTTCATGACTTTGCACTTGGTGGGATTGAAATCCAGGAGCCAATTGCTGGACCAGGCCTACAGCCTGTGTGTGTGTGTGTGTGTGTGTGTGTGTGTGTGTGTGTGTGTGTGTGTGTGTGTATGTGTGTGTGTGTGTGTGTGTGTGTGTGTGTGTGTGTGAGAGTGTGTGTGTGTGTGTGTGTGTGTGTGTGTGTGTGTGTGTGTCTGTGTGTGTCTCTGTGTGTATGTGTGTGTTTCTGTGTCTGTGTCTGTGTGTCTGTGCCAGCGAGCGTTTAATCTTCTCATGCCTTTCATTCTGGATGTATCTTCAACAAAGACCTATTTCAACTTTCTATTCAGTTCTTGCATTACTCCCTGTCATCTTATGTTAGCTCACTTCTTCCATGAGTCTTACTACCTTGTCCCTCGCTATTCTTCACTGTTATTTGTTGTTAAATTAGACACATGTGCAACTCTTGGGTATCTTTATTGAGGAAACGTTTCGTGACACAGTGGCTTCATCAGTCCATACTAAGGATAAACTTGAAGAACAGGAGGAGAATGAGGTAATCAGTCCCTCAGCCTTGAGTCGATGTGGTCAGTCCAACAATCTTGAATAGAATACGGCATAGGAGCGGAGAAGCAGCTTATAAACTGTATGGCAGGAGAGGTGCAGCAGTCGTAGGTGGTGACACGACTGTGGCGAAACATTTCCTCAATAAAGATACCCAAGAGTTGCACATGTGTCTAATTTAACAACATGTCGGTTCTTTGAACCATTCATCTACTGTTATTTGTGCCTGTCTATTAAGTTAGATTCTGTTTAAGTTTAATCTTCAATGTCATTTTCGATTTTTTTCCTATTGTCCTAACACAGTCATTCCTTTATTTTTTATTTAAGCATTAAGTTACCCTTGATTATTACGCAAATAAAATTTTCCTCCTCTTCTCTCTATTATATCTCAACTAGATTTCCTTCTTGTTCTAGCTAAATGTTGTTATATTTTATAAAGATTACTTTTTATGTATTAATATTTTATTTCTTGCGATTCCATCTCTTTATTAATTTCATCATATGACCTCGTATATTCTTCATTAAATTTTCATTCAGTTAATTCCTTACCTAACTTTGCTTTAACTTTTTAATTGATGGTCCTCTCCCTATTCATTTTCTGCTCCTTTCTATTTTTCCTTAGTTTTTCCTCAGCTTTCCTGCTTATTCACTCTTGTTTCTGTTCATTTACACTTCGCTATATTATTCTGATCCTGTTATATCTTTTCACTTCTCTGCACTACTTATTTTTTTGAAAGAAAAAACGAAGGTCAGTTTTGCTATGGTTTTCGCATCCTTGAGCTTTTTTATGAACATTTGTTGGTCTCATAATTTTTTATTGCTAAAAACTCTTTAAAGTATTTTTTAACTTTTCAAAGCATACCGGATGTTTACATCAATTTAGGTAAGAAAAATAGTCCATTTTTATTTGTGTGTGTGTGTGTGTGTGTGTGTGTGTGTGTGTGTGTGTGTGTAATTACCTGTTGGTAGCTACAGAAACATATAAGTTTTTCTTTAAATTTCTAATAGATTTAGTACATATTACTTCCTCTTTTAACTCGTGTCATCCTGGTCACCCACACATCGCGAAGACGTATTTCCTATTATCCCTTGGCGTTCCATTCTTTTCTTTAATTTCCAACAATGGTCTCTCATTTTTAAATACGCTTTCATGCCTTTTAATGTAGTTATCATGTCTCCTCTTATCCTCCTATCAGCTAACATGGGTTTTCTTTAATGTTTTCAACCTATCATTAGAATTTAGTTGTTTTTAAGGTTTAGGCTCCATATCTGATGCATATTTCAATTTTGATATCAGGACACCTAGCATAAATGCATATTTATATCGCAGTGTTTTCGTAAGTTAAAACAGCAGAGGTACGTGGGTGCAACATGAGAAGGAAAGTGGCCTTCATGCAGCTTGCAAACACCACCACATCTGAGACGTAATCCATCAGAGCCCTGACTGCGTCCAAGAGCCTGTGATCGAATCAATCTTCTTTCCTCCCAAACTTTGAAAATCTTTCCCCTCGTGAAAGATCCTGTAACAGCAGAATTCAGTGAAGACATCACTGAGTGTCTTTTTTGTTTATGCGTTTGTGTGATTACTTACTTTTGTTGTGTCTCACATTCTTTCTCATAATCAATGACTGGAGGTCTTGCGCAGAGTTGTAGCTCCGAGGTAGCGCGTTCGACCCAGAAACAGAAGGACTGAGCTCAGTATCGGGTTCTGCAAGATGCTTGGGCAAGTTTTCTAACATCTGCTCGCCCCTTTTAGCCTAACTTTAAGTAGAACCATAGATGGGTGTTAGACAAATGCAGTAGGACTAATGAACCAAAACGAGACAAAAATCATACTGCGTGTTATTTTTTGGTACACTTGATTAGTAGCTCTCTGGGGTTAATAATGTGGAAAAGTATTTCTTTCCCTTCTTTATATCTTTCTTCATCCTTCCTTTTTCTTACTTCGTACTTCTTCCTTCTTCCTCTTCCTTCTATTACTGTATTATATAAGATCTTATTTCTCAATAGAATCAGATATCTGGGTCCCACTAGAGTCGCAAAGCCTCGCCTCATTAGGAAATTATTACAATCATGAGGAGCGCTAAACCCGTAGGATCAGCGCCTGTGAGGAGGGGGATAGAAGGTATTCGGACTCAAATCAAGGAACTGAAGCACAGATTCAATTTCCTAGATCAAGAGCCCCTCACTAGCATCAAGGAACTTTCCTTGAGGGGCTCATTAGGAAAACTAACCATTCCAGAGCAACCAATTTGTTCCTGATCTTTGTATCATTCGCTTAACTTATTTGTTAACATAAAAAAGATCATCTGGACAAGCACTGATCCCTGTGATAACCCGATGTTGATACGTCCCTGTGAGGACATTATTCCTGTAATCACTATTCACGTTTTCCTTTCTTACATGTAATCATTCATCTACCGCAAGAATTTATCTTTTGTTCCTCCTTTATGTTGCAATTTTCACAGCTGGTCATAGTAATTCCGAGACTCTTTGGTCTAATCACACCCATTCATGAGACTGTGAATGAAGTCTGCTTCTTCAGCAAGGTCGATCTATTTTCAAACGACCCTGAGACTAAGAAATGATTCATCTTTCTCCCGTGATTCCATGTACGTATATATATATATATATATATATATATATATATATATATATATATATATATATATATATATATATATATATATATATATATATATATATATATATATATGTATATATATATATATATGTATATATATATATATATATATATATATATATATATATATATATATATATATATATATATATATATATATATATATATATATATATATATATATATATATACGTACATGGAATCACGGGAGAAAGATGAATCATTTCTTAGTCTCAGGGTCGTTTGAAAATAGATCGACCTTGCTGAAGAAGCAGACTTCATTCACAGTCTCATGAATGGGTGTGATTAGACCAAAGAGTCTCGGAATTACTATGACCAGCTGTGAAAATTGCAACATAAAGGAGGAACAAAAGACAAATTCTTGCCGTAGATGAATGATTACATTTCGCCCACTTTGAATCCTATTTTAAATCAAATCCATTAGTCTTTTTAGCCAAATTCTTAGCTATTTCGCTCGTATACCTTCCGTTCTATTGATTGAGCACTAAAACGTCCACTCAGTTATTAAAAATTACCCTGGTAATTTGGGTGGTTGTAATAATAAAATCCCAGTTTAAAAATATTATGAAAAGTAAACAGTGTTGACTTTCCTGACACTAAAATATTTTCTCTGTTCATTAGGCACGTCCTCAGGTCTCTTATATTGCACTTCCTTCCAATTTTTTAATTCACAGTTACACAAAATTAAATTTTCTCTGTTTTCCAGGTTATAAAATATAACCAGGAATGCTTTTTTTGGGGGGCTTGCGGTGTCTCATTAGTTGAATCACATCTATTAAAAACTCATAAAACAGACGGGGGAATGTACAGGGGAGGGGGATCTTACCCCTACCCAGGAAAATCAACAGAAATTTAATGTTTCGGCCACTTTGAGCCCAAAGTGTCCAAGTCATCCTATGCAAAACTACAATGCACATAAAAGGCCCTAAGATCTGGAATTCATTGCCCGAACCGGCAAAAGGTCCCCTGTCTGCCAATCAATTTGAAGCTACTGTTAAAAATCACCAAACCAACACTTGATGCTATATCAGACAAAACCAGCTGGTCCAACTCTGTCCCTGTTCTTCCAGTGATCCTCAAACTCACATAGAAAATCACTCATCTTGTTCCATTATAATTCTACGGAAACCTAATAAACTTCCTGTTTCTTCACCATCTCTTATAATCATTCCATAACCAGGAGACAAAGACCAAGTTTGATATTGCAAGAAATACCAATTAATTTAAGATCACTGAATCAATTTTAAGTATTACTCTTGTATTAACACATACTTAAAACTGTACTATTCTTCACTTAGCTACCTCACTTTGTGTACATAAAAAAAACTCCTACTCAATAACCTATGTTTTTTCAATAGTGTTCAAGCACTAGCATTAACCTGTCTGAAATGGACCACATGTTAGTGACTTTCTTCTGTGCTTAACAATATTTTATTACATGTAAACTACATATTGTGTACTGCACAAAGAAATGAATTGTTTATTTAAAGGAAGCTTCATAAGTGAAGCTGCCGGTTATTATCACTAGTCTTATCTTCACTACTATCATCACTAGTCTTACCTTCACTACTATCATCACTAGTCTTATCTTCACTACTATCATCACTAGTCTTATCTTCACTTCTATCATCACTAGTCTTATCTTCACTACTATCATCACTAGTCTTATCTTCACTACTATCATCACTAGTCTTATCTTCACTACTATCATCACTAGTCTTATCTTCACTACTATCATCACTAGTCTTATCTTCACTATCATCACTAGTCTTATCTTCACTACTATCATCACTAGTCTTATCTTCACTACTATCATCACTAGTCTTATCTTCACTACTATCATCACTAGTCTTATCTTCACTATCATCACTAGTCTTATCTTCACTACTATCATCACTAGTCTTATCTTCACTATCATCACTAGTCTTATCTTCACTACTATCATCACTAGTTTTATCTTCACTACTATCATCACTAGTCTTATCTTCACTATCATCACTAGTCTTATCTTCACTACTATCATCACTAGTCTTATCTTCACTATCATCACTAGTCTTATCTTCACTATCATCACTAGTCTTATCTTCACTATCATCACTAGTCTTATCTTCACTACTATTATCACTATTCTTATCTTCACTACTATCATCACTATTCTTATCTTCACTACTATCATCACTAGTCTTATCTTCACTACTATCATCACTATTCTTATCTTCACTACTATCATCACTATTCTTATCTTCACTACTATCATCACTATTCTTATCTTCACTACTATCATCACTAGTCTTATCTTCACTACTATCATCACTAGTCTTATCTTCACTACTATCATCACTAGTCTTATCTTCACTACTATCATCACTAGTCTTATCTTCACTATCATCACTAGTCTTATCTTCACTATCATCACTAGTCTTATCTTCACTACTATCATCACTAGTCTTATCTTCACTACTATCATCACTAGTCTTATCTTCACTATCATCACTAGTCTTATCTTCACTATCATCACTAGTCTTATCTTCACTACTATCATCACTATTCTTATCTTCACTACTATCATCACTAGTCTTATCTTCACTACTATCATCACTAGTCTTATCTTCACTACTATCATCACTATTCTTATCTTCACTACTATCATCACTAGTCTTATCTTCACTACTATCATCACTAGTCTTAGCTTCACTACTATCATCACTAGTCTTATCTTCACTACTATCATCACTAGTCTTATCTTCACTACTATCATCACTAGTCTTATCTTCACTACTATCATCACTAGTCTTATCTTCACTACTATCATCACTAGTCTTATCTTCACTACTATCATCACTAGTCTTATCTTCACTACTATCATCACTAGTCTTATCTTCACTACTATCATCACTAGTCTTATCTTCACTACTATCATCACTAGTCTTATCTTCACTACTATCATCACTAGTCTTATCTTCACTACTATCATCACTAGTCTTATCTTCACTATCATCACTAGTCTTATCTTCACTACTATCATCACTAGTCTTATCTTCACTACTATCATCACTAGTCTTATCTTCACTACTATCATCACTAGTCTTATCTTCACTACTATCATCACTAGTCTTATCTTCACTATCATCACTAGTCTTATCTTCACTACTATCATCACTAGTCTTATCTTCACTACTATCATCACTAGTCTTATCTTCACTATCATCACTAGTCTTATCTTCACTACTATCATCACTAGTCTTATCTTCACTACTATCATCACTAGTCTTATCTTCACTACTATCATCACTAGTCTTATCTTCACTACTATCATCACTAGTCTTATCTTCACTACTATCATCACTAGTCTTATCTTCACTACTATCATCACTAGTCTTATCTTCACTACTATCATCACTAGTCTTATCTTCACTACTATCATCACTAGTCTTATCTTCACTACTATCATCACTAGTCTTATCTTCACTACTATCATCACTAGTCTTATCTTCACTACTATCATCACTAGTCTTATCTTCACTATCATCACTAGTCTTATCTTCACTACTATCATCACTAGTCTTATCTTCACTATCATCACTAGTCTTATCTTCACTACTATCATCACTAGTCTTATCTTCACTATCATCACTAGTCTTATCTTCACTACTATTATCACTAGGCCTCAGGATTTTTATGGCTCCTCTGTTGTTTCTTTCCTCTTATAACTTCATTTTCTTGAGCAGCTAACGTTTTCATTTTTAATTCTTTTACTTGGTTTTGAGGGAGCCAATGTGGGCAAGCGACGTTTTCTAGTTGATGTTTTCTTCATGCGGGATAGACATTGCTTTAATTCGAAGCTGAGTAAGTTGTATTGCTTCTTGGTATTATTAATATCAATGACATTTGTGTTACTCTTGCGACGGTGGTCACTTCAGGGAAGTACATCATATAAATCTTAAAGTACCGATTGACGTCCTCTGCGGTGGTGAGGCCACAACTGGTGGCCACGTCGAGGAAGGTTAGTGCGAGATATGAACATGTAGCCCCTATTTGCTCAATTCCCTCCACGATCACATATTCCTTATAATCAGGATGGGCGTCCAGGTATGCTGTAAAGAGCTGACAGGAGGATGCGTCCAGTTGTCTATCAAAACACAGAAGGGATCCATCCAGGCATCGGTAGATAGAGACAGAATGTACCATCCCCTGCATCGGGTGTCCTAGTACTGCTATTCAACCTGTTCCAGGATCCAGAGCTGGAGCCACCTCCAGCTTGTACCAGCTCACCATTTTGCAGCACTTGCTGAAAGGGCGGGGCGTGCCATACAATATTTAGAACACCTCTTCTAGTATCACTAATCTAGTATTTTCTAGCAGGTGGTGTGAAACACGCAGGAATTCTACATCCTCGGAATCCATTGAGAAAGCGTGTACGTTTGAAGATCGCTACTCACACAAAAACGAGTGAGAAGAGCATATCAAATTCTCTTGAAAGAATAAAATAAAAATAAATGGCCATAGAAGTAAATTTAATTACCCAGGAATCACTTTAATTAGTCAAGATAATGTATACAAGTAAAGATGAATATCCAGTAATCACGTTAATTAGTCAAGATAATGTTGGTCTGGTCATGGACCGGGCCGTGGGGACGTTGACCCCCTCAGCACCATCTAGGTATTGCATAATAGTGTTGAGTAGTGCAATATAGTGTTGAGAGGTGTAAGAAAATGTTGAGTCGTGTAAGACAGTGTTGAATAGTTAAAGACGATGTTTAATAGTGAAAGATAATGTTGAGAAGTGTAAGATAATGATGAATATTGAAGATAGTGCTGAGTAGTGTGAAATAGTGTTATGTAGCGTAAGATACGGTAATGTAGTGGAAAACAGTGTTTTATAGTGTAAGATAGTGTTGAATAGTGTAAGATAGTGTTGAGTAGTGTAAGATAGTGTTGAGTAGCAAAAATTTTTTTGAATAATGAAGATAGTGTTGAGTAGTGAAGATGATGTTGAATAGTGAAGATAGTGTTGTGTTAAGATAGTGTTGAGCTGTAAGATAGTGCTGAATAGTGTAAGATAGCGTTGACTAGTGTAAGATAGTGTTGACTAGTGTAAGATAGTGTTGACTAGTGTAAGATGGTGTTGAGTAATGTAAGATGGTGTTGAGTAATGTAAGAGAATGTTGACTAGTGTAAGATAGTGTTAAGTAATGTAAGATAGCGTTGACTGAGTAGTGTAATATAGAGTTTAGTAGTGTAAAATAGTAATGAATGGTTCAGGTTAGTCTTGAGTAGTGTAAATAATCTTAACTAGTGTTGAATAGTGTTAAGCTAGTTTTTAATAGTGGAAGATGTTGTTGACTAGTGTAGATAGTGTTGAATTGTATAAAAAAGTGTTGAGTAATGGAAGACAGAGTTGAGTAGCGTAAGATAGTGTTGAGTAATGTAAAATGATGTTGAATAGTGTAAGATAATGTTGTTTAGTGTAAGATAGAGCTGAATTTCGTAAGATAGTATTGAATAATACGAGATAGTGTGGAGTAGTGAAGATAGTATTGAGTAATGATAATAGTGTTGAGCAGTGAAGATGTTGAATAGTGATAGTGTTCACTAGAAAAGACAGTGTTAAGTAGCATAAGATAGTGTTGAGTAAGACCCATACAGATTTAGCACATGTTTTTGCTAAGGATAGGTGTAATAATAATAATAAAACACAGATCATGGAAATTATTGGTAGTCTAAAGAAAGATACAAAAAATAAAGGAAACGTGAGCACTGCCATCATCTCAGCTCGTCTACTGAACAACACAAAGATCATGCGATAAAAATTGTCTAAAATAAAGAAATAAAAGTTGTCGTATATAGCAGATATATTGACTCCCATGTTAGATCACAGTCATCAATGGAATACTTCAAATCATGTGTAAAATCACAGGTGATTTCAAATTCTATGGTAAGTCTGAGCGCATCATGAATTATATGCTCGTATATGTTTTTAAAGGGAACGTAAGTTCTCCCGTCTTCTAAAAACATGTTTATTTTCCCCCTATAATCTATCTTGTCCATAATTACTATTGCATTTGATTTGTCTCTTTCGTAAGGTGAAGTCTAGGATCTTTCCTTAATTCATGGTATAACTTAACAAATCTTTGTTGTAGAGGGAAGCTCAGACCTCTACAACACTATTCTCCTCTCCTACAACTACACAGGTTGACATCTAGCTCTTGTCCCTTCAAAGTCACTGCCAGTGTAATCAGAAAAACAGTAATGAACGACAGTAATTAAATTCACATAAAAAGTTGTTTAAATTAAAATTGATTAAACTTTTAATCATTTTTTTCCCCTTTTTCTTCTTTCCCTCTTAATTATTTAATTTTTCTAGCGTCTCCTTCGTAAAGTGAGAGCAGAGCATCGTGTTGTCCTGAAGCAGCATCAGCGTCTCACACGACTCGAGTACATACACACCTGAAAAGCTGTTTGAAGTCACTCTAATGTCATTATAATTGTGCTTTGCACTTTCGGAGCCACACTAGAGTACTATCAACATCCTTGTGTGCTTAGGCTATTCCCCCCCTCTCTCTCTCTCTCTCACTCTCGCGCTCTCTCTCTCTCTCTCTCTCTCTCTCTCTCTCTCTCTCTCTCTCTCTCTCTCTCTCTCTCTCTCTCTCTCTCTCTCTCTCTCTCTCTCTCTCTCTCTCTCTCTTTCTCTCTCTCATTCGCCAAGAACCAGTTATCACCAGGCAAACACTAAGGTGATACCAAGTCTTTTGGACTTGCCTATATAAATCACAGTCAATCAATAATTAATAAGCGTTGAAACCATGTGGGTCATTCAGCGCAAGACGAGGTGGAGGCTTGAACCTCCGTGCGCTGAGCGCCACACAAACCCGCTTCCTATCTGTACTAGCTTAGTTGTACACACCCTCGCAGCTCCCTTGTCGGAGTTCACAGATTCGAACCTAAATCCTACATCTACGAATCTGTGAATGTTCATACTTAAGAGATTGGCCAATTCCACTGGGTCCGAATGCATTCCAAAAATAAGGAAATGCGGAAATGAGTGTGTGTGTGTGTGTGTGTGTGTGTGTGTGTGTGTGTGTGTGTGTGTGTGTGTGTTTACATAAAATTTGTTTTATTATCGCTGTTTTTCACGGTAATCTGAGCCAAATGACAGAACCTTTGTGCTGGTGGTACAATGTACTAGCTACCATGAAATACACTAAATCACAAAGTAATTGCACATAAACTTCATTTAACGATTTGTTTTATGTCAATAAACTGAATCACAAAAGTGAGTGCACCGGCCACCTATATTGCATTATTGAATCATCTTACTTTAAATAAATTTTTTCTTTTCTTTTTGTAAATCTAGATTTTTTTCTCCAGTGTAAAGAATTAGTTTACGTATTGGCTGTATTGTCGCTTATGGGAAATTTACTCTTTTTTGCATTTCACTGATCTCCACTTATTTACATTCTGTTTATTTTTTTACCCCGTCAGTCAGGTTTTTTTTTTTTTTTTTTACTGACTAGAGCTTCAGTATATTGTAATACAACTTTGGTTCTCATTGAGCAAACAGTGTGGTTATGGGTTTGAGCCGTCACTGGTGGATCCACCACACACTTCACGCGTCTGATTACTTATTGATTGGCGCTGATTACATCAAACTCCCACCATTCATTTCTCAGATTTACCTCTCTATTTTATTCTCAGCTCCTGCTGACTAGCATTTACTAAGTGCTCTAGCTGTCTTTTCTTATTACTATTAATTTTTCTATTATCAAATTAAAAAATAAACACTATGTGCAATTTATATATATACAGTTCTACAAGTTATATGCAAGCGATTTAAATTTGTATGTGATTTGCATCCATGCGACTTCCAAATTTTGAAAATAAATTGATTACAACTAGAGCAAGTTATATTTTTTCGGGTACGTATTTACGTCTGATTACGTTAATGCAGTTCCCGTTGCTTCACTCTTCCTGGAAAAATGACGTTTCGCTGGCAGTTATGAAGACAAAGACATTGTGTTGACAAAGTGTTTCCCTTTGTAAATCTTTTTAAAGTCATCTCTAATTTGTGGGTGTTCTTTATTTTGCAGTTTTCGTTGCACGATATCAGAGAGAGAAAGAGAGAGGGAAAGATACAGACAGACAGACACACAGATAGACAGACACTGATAGTCAATAATATAGTTTTGTTGTAGCCAGAAACAAATGAGAGACTCAGTAAATGCTTGAGCATTATTTTCGTTAGGTTAAATTCATTTTAGTAAATTTTCTCAATTATAACATTCATTAGAAACCTATTAATTAGAACTATACCACGGGTGGGGATTGAACTCGTGGCGGGTGAGTCGTAAAACTCCAGGACAGCGCGTAAGACAATGGGCCAGCTGGCTACAATACAATTTGTGGCCACAGTGGGACCTGTGCTAATTTCTGTATAGTGTATAAATATACCTAACTGGATGAATCTTATTGTAGCCAGCTGGCCCAGTAGCTTATGAGCTGTCCTAGAGTTTTATGACTTTCTCGCCACGAGTTCAATCCCCGCCCGTGGTATGGTTTTAATTAATAGGTTTCTAATGAATGTTATAATTGAGTAAATTTACTAAAATGAATTTAACCTAACGAAAATAGTGTATATGGAAAAACGTGCCCAAGCATTTACAGAGTCTCTCATTGTGTGGTATGGTTTGTTTGCAATCGTGTCATTACGATTTCGTGAGTCGTATGCATTACGAAAACGGAGGACCACATACAAGAGTGAGGAAGCATAAAAACCAGATTACCGAAGTTAATAATTTAGTGTCACAGTCGCAGCACCAATTGTTTGAGCCACAGTAAAAAAAAAAATGTCGATGTTCGTATATGAGGATGTGTTGAGCTGAGAAAGTGAAGCCTCTTTCAGAAGTCTCGCAAACTACGTCTGTTATGCTGGAATAAATAAAATAAAATTATTTTGAGGAACGCGCATGGGAGGTACTTGGCGTGTCAGCGTATTGCAGGTCTCCACACCCTAAGTGCTCTGAAGAGCCTTTCGAGGTGGCTGCTTGCAACACGAACTGATGATTGGAACCCTCGTATACTTGAAGGTTTAGAGGACCTTCCAGGTGACGAAGGTTCAAGCTCGAGAGGCTTACCTGGAACCAACGGTGACTCCACTATCCATCCAGCTTTAAATATTAATTTATACTGAGATTTAGCTGAGCCAACACGTAACGCGCACCATCTATCACACTGATAGACTTAACACCACTGCGATTTAATTTAGTTTATATAAATTTATTTGGTATGGGTTGTTGACGGTATAGTAGCGTTAGAGCGGATGTTCCTTTTTTTGTGGAAAACTTCCCCTACGTGAATGTCCTTCCCATTCATGTTAACCTGCAATGGTACGCAGGATATTGGGATTATTTGTACACGCTACTGCGTCCCAGGTAGATGTGCCCAACTTCCATAAACATAACATGATATAAAACTATTGCTCAACCCATTTCGGGATAACCTGAATTTATTAACCTGTGTGTTTTCATTTATTTCGAGAGCTTATCCTTGCTTATTAGATCTCTAGGAAATATGACACCTTTCCTGCCTCATGTAAGCAGGAGCCACACTTGACATCTCAGCTCCCAGAAATAACACAAGGAGGCTGGAAGTTTACCTCTCGTTAGTAAAGCTTCGACGAGGAGACTGCTGTATGAATCGATAGACATTCTGGGTTCTCGAACACAAAATAATAGAATCATTAAACAACGAATGCTTCGAGATCCAGAGAAGCATGCAAGCTACATATTTAAAAACTGTGGGCATCATTTAGCACAAGGAGGTTGAAGTGCGTCATCATATACGTGACATTAACATTATCTAGTCTTCCGCACTGTTATTAAATTATATTTATATTAAAATCGTTGGGCCTACATATAAAGACCATGGATTGAATGCCTGTCGATTCTTCTGTTTATTCATTGACAGTCTTTTATTTCGAATTATCTTGAATTTATATTATACATATATCATAAAATAAAAATCATATTAAACGTGGATCATCCAAACTGGAAATTCCAGATAATAATCGCTTGGGGAAGCGGTTCCCAACCACATGAAAAAATATACATGTATAGTCTGTGATGGTGACAACGAACTGACCCCAGAGTCGAGAAACACAACCTGTCAGTAAACAAAATCTGAGTAAGCTTTTTGCCTCTGTTACTTTCGAATCAGGAATATTTATGATCTCTTAAAAGAAAATGAAGGTTTCCCTTTCTCGAATCAACCCTTATTGCCTTCCATACCCCTGGCATTGAATAATCCCTTGGGGTTTAGCGTTTCCCCATAATTATATTGATAATAAAAATCTAAGTGGAGAGCCAAGTGATATGAAAAGTTCATGGTCCCCCCCCCCACCCAGGACACCCACCCTCCGACCACACAAAACAGGACACCCACCCTCCGACCACACAAAACAGGACACCCACCCTCCACCTACACAACCTAGGACACCCACTCTTCGCCCACAAAATCCAGAACATCCACCCTCCGACAACACAACCCAGGACACCCTCCCTCCGACCACACTACCCGGGACACCTTCCCTCATACCACGCAACCCAGGACATCCACCCTCCGTCTATACAGCCCAGGACACCCTCTCCCCTGCGTTGGTAGCAGCTATAAGTGAGGAACCTGGCCAATAGTCAGGGTGGCAGGAGTGGTCCTGTCAACCATTCCTACCCGAGGTGGCCGCCCACATTGCCTGATGGGTGAGAGACGTGTAGAAGTGAGGAAAGGTTTGGAAGGAAAGGAAGTGAGTATGAAAGGGAGAAAAGACAGGGTGGGGGGAAGGGGAGGATAGAGGTGTGGTAGATGGAGAAGTCATGAAAGGGAACGGAAGAGAAAGTCCGAGGGAGAGGAGGAGAGGGAGAAGGAAGACTGGGAGAGAGAGATTCGATGGAGGGAAAGGAAGAGAGAGACAATAAAGAGTAAGAGAGCTTAGAGGAGGGTAGTGGTAAAGAGGTGAGAGAGGGATAAATAAAAGAGAGTTGAGAGATTGACGGGAAGAGAGAAATGTGAGAGGCAAAAGAGAAAGGGCTCTTGATTCAAAGAATTTAATGTACTCTTGCCCGCCTTGGATAAAACCTTACTGCCTCTTATTCCCTAAGTACTGTGGATTTAACCCCTTTCCTGTATAATAACATATAAAATGGAATTTACAATACTAAATGTTACCGTGAGAATGACATACTGATACCCAGATTCACGAATTTCTAAAGGAAAAAATATGACTAATTGATAAAATGTCCCGTTTTTTAAAGCGAAAAAAACATATTTTACCACCTGAGGACTAGAAAAAAAAATCTTCAGTTATTAGTAAGGCCGACAAATTCTTGTATTTGAGAGGTCTCTAATTTTTAATCCCTTCGCAGGTTATATAAAAAAAAAATGGGTGAAATTTTTAATGAAGGAGGAAGAGCTCGCGGGAATATATTCACATACCAAGACTTCGATTTAAACTCGATCTGTGAAATTGTAAACCTGGTTAAAGCGAAGTCAGATATGGAGAGATGATGTTGGAATCATACTAAGAGAGAACCCGTCATATTTGCAGGTACTTACCGTTCCATCATGAGTAAGTATTCAATTCAATTCAATTCAAAGTTTATTCTCTATAAGGATTACAATGCTGTGTTTACAGAATTTGGTTATTGTGTGGTTTACGTGTAGTAAAGTACTAATTACAGAGGGTGCCACTAGAACACCTAGCATGGCTAGGCATTTCGGGATCATACCATGGGCGGGTATGAAACATAGTACTGAGAGTATAAATGGGTGAAGACGAATCATAACACGGGTACGAATCACAGCACGGTGGGTACGCATCGTGTCCACCGTGTACGCAAGTACATGTACAAGGTATGAAGTCCTAGCTGACATCAATGACATACTACTATATAGAAAGCACCTTATTATGCAAAGCATTTCGGGCAAATTTGGTCAATTTTGTCCCAGGATGCGACCCACACTGGTCGACTAACACCCAGGTACCTGTTTTACTCATGGGTGAACATGAACAGCAAATATCATAAGGAAACACGTTCTAATGTTTCTACCCCTTCAGGGGATCGAACCCCAGACTTCAGTGTATGAGCTGAGTGCGCTAGCAGCCGAGCTACGGGACACCTCGTGGATACGGAACATTCGATTAGAGATGCCGCAACTTTTCTTCATAGCCAAAACATACACATGACCTATAAAAATTCATATATATGCAAAAAAACACTTGCACATTAAAAATGAACTAAGTAATCGTATGCGCACTAAAAATAAATGCACACCAAATAAACACTTTAAAAACACACACAAAAACAGACATTCATTATTATAACTTTTCATTAGTAAAATAATTGGCTAAGTTTAAATCTTATCAACTGCAGCTGGGTCATTAAGTAGCTGCAGTTCACATGTACAATATACATATACATACATAAATATATATATATATATATATATATATATATATATATATATATATATATATATATATATATATATATATATATATATATATATATATATATATGTAAATATATATACTAATGCTTCAAAGATGAGGATTAATAGATTAATGGATACAGTTCAAGTACATAATTGCTATGCTTGTCAAAGGTTACAATGTGTATTTAAAGGGATCATGGTAATGCTTAATTTATATACTATAATATGGTAACATGCTCCCTGGAGTTTGCTGCTTCTGTGATATTACTAAATTTAATAAGGAAACTCACCTAAAAAACATCACTAAAAACATTAACGTCAGCCAACTAAGCGGAGCAGCACAAAGACACGACCCCAGAATAGCAGGGCCAAACACTCCAAAACTTTGTTCTAAGGCTCCAAAAGCTTTCCAAGACATGGTTTAGTGTACTCTTACGGTTAAGTACACACGCATACGCGTACACACACGCACACGCACGTACGCACGTTTTAAGATACGACGCACGTTTTAAGATATGCTATATCCCATTTCACAAACCTGCTGAAAATCTGTGATGGAATAACAAAAGTAACAATATGTGTATGGGAAGACATGAGGGGACTCCATATTTTCAGGTAAGAAGGAAGCATGTGCCACTACACGGCTAAAAGGATTAGGCCAAAAATCTAGAAGAGAATGCAGTGATAACAGGAAAGGTATTACAGTGGATCAAGTAATACCTAAATGAGACAAAGAGGAGGTATTAGAATGAACAAGTGGGGTTCCACAAGAATCAGTGCTGTGATTGGTATTACATGTGAACGACGTATCAATGAAAGATCCTTCATTGACATTAATGTGAATTTAATTAGAAGATTCAGGCCCATGATTGTGATGGAAAGACTGTAACACGAGCTGAACAAATTGTAGAGATGGTAAAGCAAAAGTTTTTGAACAGTGAAAATCTTTTATTTAAGAACGTCTTTCTCCACCGAAAGCCAAAGATCTATTCATGTATTTTTCACCATTTTCTGGGTTCTTCCCGTGTCACAAACCGTAGAGTTATCCAGACGAAGCACCGGATAATAACGCCTAACTGAGTGCTTGAGAGGAACAAGGCGAGCTTCGAGGATATCAAAGCCGACACGAAATTTGATAAGTTTCTTCAAGCAGTTGCTGATCAGCCGAGCTATAGTGCCTTCGTCTAATCGGCTGACACACTTGGGTTCAATGTAAGACATGACTCCCACAATGGGGAAAAACAAGCAACGTGTTACGTAGTGTTCGGTTGATTTGCAAAATGATAAAATCTGAAATTATATCATGCATAGTGTGAGAACAGTTGGAATAAAATAGAGAAACACAATCCTTAAATGGACTCAAGAGAGGCAACAGAATACAGATACGATATCTCAGAGAGGCAACAAGAGGAAAACGAAAGATAGCCAGAACTGTAAACAACAACGTAACAATAACAAGTAAAATCCCTTTCATTGCTCTTTGCTTCAGAAATATGGAGGTTGAACCGATCACTGCCACAACCGCTACAGAGAAACTTCATAAAGCAAACCTTGAAGTAATTAAACCACCGGAATTAAAGTCATGTCATCAGTGACAGAGCGTTCAAATCACTACCGGGAGGACCTAACTACTAGACCCGGAGGAAAGGGGCTGGAACTCAACGTACCTAGCAGCAAGTTTTCCTACACCTACTACCGATGTTTATCTAGCAGTAAATAGGTACTTGGGAATTAGTCAGCTACTATGTGACGCATCCTAGGAAAGTCTGACCCCATCAAAAAAACCTTTACACTTTAGCTTGTTGTTAGGCTTTTCTGGTCTACGAACCCTCCAAGGACAAACAGCAATTTTCTTTGGTTAGACGATAATTTTAATGGTAAGGTTGGAGAAGTTACAGCAGCAATAAAGGTTCTGGGTAGACAGAAATTAAGAAAGGCTGAAGGGGCCTAACCACTTTGGTTGAGTTTTAAGATGTTTATTATGATTATATGGTGAGTCTTTCCATCTAACCTTGCTGGCTGGAAGAGTAGCGCATCTGTCTCGAGATTAAAAGACTAAAGATCGAGCATCCACCACTCCTTACGCTGAATGACCCACATCGGTGTAGCGTTATATAGTGACGGATTTTTATGTGGAAAAATGCTGCCTTTCCTTTGTCATACGGAAGCACTGAACCTTTACGGTTCATACAGCGCCTGGGAATGGTGGGCAATAAGGACTGACCCTAGGAAAGGAACATATCTCCAGTACTTTTAATCAAGAGCTCTTCACCAGCATAAAGAGATTCCCCTGAAGGGACCCAGGGACTGTAGACGATGGAAGACCACGCCCAGGTCCCAAGAGCTGACCGTCTCAGCCCGGGGGAAAGAGACAGGCATTCTGAAAGAGTTTTTAATGTGGGTCATTTAATTAAGTTTATGACTCTTTCTTTCGGGAAATGGCACTTTGGGGAGTGGGAGATTGTGGGAGATAGTATTTGGGCGGATCGGGACTGCAAATGGGAGAAGATGGGGAGTTTAATAATAGGGAGAGGCAGGAACAGGGACGAGAACAAGAGCAAGAGGAGGGTGCTGAGAATAATAAAGGAGAATTGTTTGTTGGGGAGACGAATAGGTGAGGGTGGGCAGAAGTACAAGACAGATCATTACAACAAAAATAGCAATAGCAGCCGCCGCCGTCGCAGTCGCCGCCGCCGCCGCCCATCACCACCGCCGCTGCCCACTACCACCGCCGCCGCCGCTGCTCCCCACCACCACCACCGACCAGTGCCGCCGCCGCTCATTCCAAAACTGTCCCAACTTCTAGCAAAATCACCACCGAAACAACCACGCATTCTCCCTCCTCCTCCTCCTTTGCTTCCTCTTCCACCTCCTACACTTCCTCCTTCACGTCTGAAGTGTAACAAATGCGTAGATGCAGACACAAAACTCGACGTCTGAACCTTATAATTCGTGGCCACGAGTGTTACCACCCCGCGTCATTCGTCACTTGTGGCCACGAGTGTTACCACCCCGCGTCATTCGTCACTTGTGGCCACGAGTGTTACCACCCCGCGTCATTCGTCACTTGTGGCCACGAGTGTTACCACCCCGCGTCATTCGTCACTTGTGGCCACGAGTGTTACCATCCCGCGTCATTCGTCACTTGCACATTATACTATACTTTTTCGACATGTTGTGACCATCGAGATATTCTCGAGTGACAGTGTTCCTTTAGTTTATATACATTTGTGGGTGTTGGAGCTCGTGTTTTTCTGAGTGATTAGTTGGGTTCTTTCGCATGTACTTGTGAATCAAGGTGCGGCGGGGCGGTCTTTACTATGTTGACCTCATTAAAACCCTTCACCTCATGTGCACTTAAACACTTTCCAACATTTGAATGGTTAGTTTGGGCTCGTTATTTCCATCCGTGTCACCTCATTCGGATCCCGCCTACTCAGAAGAGTTTGTTACTATCTACCTTTATGATATTCCTTTGCACTTAGCACGTCGTGATAAAATCTCCCCTGGATCATCTCTTTTCCAATAAATAAATCACGGGACGGGTGGGGCTTGAATCCATGGCAAGTGAGTCTTAATACTCGACATCTTTGGCTAGCTAGATACACAAAAAAAGAAAGATAAAATTAGACCTGTAGGTGTGTTAAATCTCATGAGTACAGACCTCTTGCAGGCTCCTCCTCCGAGCTCGCTATATTTTGGCTTACTGCTAATGAGACCTTCGAGTCTGGGTACTGAGCGCCTTAGAAACAAAGCTGATTAACTTCTTGATCCCTCGTGGGATGAGAGCCTTGAGTAAAAGACTAAGGGTGAAATATTCCTACATCCCATCCTTCATGCCCGTAAATAATATAACACATGTATTGACTATGGTGTTGCCGTTGGAGAAAGAGGAACAGGAACTGAATGTGTGTTAGAGGAGTGAGTAGCCACCACACGGTGTTTTGGTGTAACTACTGTGATAACAAGCCTCGCTTATTAGACTCAACAAGCTAGCAAGATGAACATTAATCTAATAAAAATCCTCTAAGGTAGCTTAGGATTTTAACGTTGGGTATATGTACCAAGACGTAATACGCCACTTGGTGAATATTTTGTTCTTGCAATGTAACTATCATACAACGTAGGATAACTGCACACTGCAGATGTATCCAATTTTGTTTAATGAAATACTAGTGTAGCTCCCTCCATCAGATACACATGAACATTATGTAGGTATATACGAGCATGCAAGGCTCTTGTTCATTCAAAGTCTTCAGGCTTTATCGCCCTGTTTAGGAGCGCAACTGGTTATAAAACTTGCCTCACCCTCACAATCCGTATATCGACCCGGTGGTCGCAACACTTTGTAAGCGGTAAGGAAGTGTTGCCTGTAGTGTCATAAAAACAATTTATGGTGAAATGTGGCACAGAACTGAAACAGAATAGATATTTTAATTATGTAGAGCTTCAGTTATGACTTCACAATGGTTCAGGACAATTCGAAATGTGGTCTCGATACAAGCTGTATAAACTTGTATCGAATCGAGGATCGTTAATGGCATTGCTAACATTCCAAAGTCTATAGAATGCTGCATGTTCGATCGCAGTATTGGCGATCCTTCTAGTACGTGGGTATAGATGCTGGCTTGTGTTTTGACTTGCTGCGTTCGAGTCTCTGACAACATTTATGAAGGAATTCAGAGAAACCGGCTAGCCGGACTGGAGTCTTGAGGGTGGGAAGTACAGTGCCTGCACTCCTATGGAGGGGTGAGGATAGCCAAGTTCGGATGGTTGAAAGTATTCTGACAAGACAACGATTAAACCCCCCGTGGTTGTCTTGCATATATGTATATATATATATATATATATATATATATATATATATATATATATATATATATATATATATATATATATATATATATATATATATATATATATATATATATATATATATATATATATATATATATATGCAATAAGATCACATTAAACAGGTGATTTTAAAATATGCAAAACAACAACTGTGAAAGAGTAGTGAAATTCTAAGCGCTTTCATGACTACTCACGTTGTCAAGGAACCTTGACAATGTGAGCAGTCACGAAAGCGCTTAGAATTTCACTACTCTTTCACAGTGGTTGTTTTGCATATTTTAAAATCACCTGTTTACTGTGATCTTATTGCATATATATATATATATATATATATATATATATATATATATATATATATATATATATATATATATATATATATATATATATATATATATATGTATATATATATATATGTATATATATATATATATATATATATATATATATATATATATATATATATATATATATATATATATATATATATATATATATATATATATATATATACATATATATATATATATATATATATATATATATATATATATATAAATATATATATATATATATATATATATATATATATATATATATATATATATATATATATATATATATATATATATATATAATATATATATTGATATATTGTATAAATGAATTCATGTTTGTGTTTTCTCTCAATGTATTCTGTCTATTAATAAAGTACATATATAATTTAAAATATAGGGGGTGGTAGGAAAAGAAAATATTCAAACAGCTCCGGGGAGAACCTTGAGTTTTCCCTGAGGTACGTTTATTGTCTTCTCTGAGGATGAGGTTCACCAGCAAAGTTCTAGAGGTGGTACCTCCCTATAAATATATATATATATATATATATATATATATATATATATATATATATATATATATATATATATATATATATATATATATATATATATATATATATATACATACATATATATATATATATATATATATATATATATATATATATATATATATATATACATATATATATATATATATATATATATATGTATATATATAATATATATATATATATGTATATATATAATATATATATACATATATGTCGTGCCGAATAGGCAGAACTTGCGATCTTGGCTTAAATAGCAACGCTCATCTTGCCATATAGGACAAGCGAAAATTTGTGTATGCAATAATTTCGCCAAAATCATTCTGAACCTAACGAAAAAAATATATTTCACTGTGTTTGTTTAGTATTAAATTATTGTAAACAAATCTAAAATATATTTAGTTAGGTTATGCTAAAATAAATTGTTCTTGTTATAATAAGGTTAGGTAAGTTTTCTAAGATTCTTTTGGTGCAAAATTAAACATTTTTACATTAACATTAATGAAAAAACATATATCTTTAAACGTATAAGAGAACACTTTGGATGAATCCAAAGTCAGCTGTGTGGTAGCACTGGACATTGCTGGCGCTTTCGATCGGGTGTGGCACCAGGGCCTCTTAGCAAAACTTCAAGCACTGGGAATTGCAGGCTCTACGCTATGTCTCCTCAGTGATTACCTTCATGGTAGATCTATAAGTGTAGTTCTCAATGGAACGGAATCAGCAAGACATCCTATTGGGGCAAGTGTTCCACAAGGAAGCGTGCTGGGTCCATTGTTATGGAATGTCTACTTCAACGACCTTCTTCATCTCATCCCAAAATTACATGCATATGCAGACGACTGTACACTGACATTCACGTATCCAAGAGAAGAAATGCCAGCTGCTCTAAGCTACATCAATCACCAGCTGAGAGCTATATCAGCTTGGGGAAATAGATGGCAAGTAACATTTGCACCTGAGAAAACGCAAATGATGATCGTCTCTAGGCACCATGATGGTTATGCTGGTGCAGTAGTAAGGATGAATGAGAGGGTGTTGGCACATGGAGAAGAAGTTGATATTCTTGGGGTGAAATTTGACTCCAAACTAACCATGAAGAACCATGTTGTAAATCTTGCAAACAAGGCAGCCAGGAAGCTTACAGCACTTCGCCGTATCTCGCATCTGCTTGACAGTAGGGGTTGCAAGATCCTGTACGAGGCGCAAGTACGCTCACACCTTGAGTATGCTCCACTTTCTTGGTTTGCCTGCCCCCCCTCTCATCTGCGACTGCTTGACAGAGTAGAGAACAGAGCAAGACGTCTCATCTCTCGCCTGGACCCATGCTGGATGGATCTGTCATTTCAGCAGAGCCTTCAACATAGGAGGGATGTGGGTGGCCTTACTGTTATGTACAAGGCCAATATTGTCAAAATACCACACTTGGATCCACTTCGAGGACAGCGTGAAACAAGCTTTTATGCCACAAGACGGACAGAAAGCAGCAACTTCACTCCATCTGAGATCATACATACCCAGGATGACTCGAGTATGGAACACATTCGTACAGCATAATGATGTCAAAGAGATAAAGTCAGTTGATCAAATGAAAATGCTGGTCCACAGATGGCTCCAACTTCATCCTGTTCCCTACTTGTATGTCTCTTAACAATAAAAATGCTTTCAAATGAGCTGATGTAGGTAACAGTTCATAGCTTGCCAATAAAGTTAGGAATCCTTAACCTGTAAATAGCTTGTCAAACCGTGTGTGTAAAAAAAAAAAAAAAAAAAAAAAAAAAAAAAAAAAAAAAAAAAAAAAAAAAAAAAAGGACTTAATTTTAAATGAGTTCTTGCTAATTGACCAGTTTTACATATTCGGCACGACATATATATGTATATATATATATATATATATACATATATATATATATATATATATATATATATATATATATATATATATATATATATATATATATATATATATATATATATGTCGTGCCGAATATGTAAAACTGGTCAATTAGGAAGAACTCATTTAAAATTAAGTCCTTTCTAAAATTTTCTCTTATACGTTTAAAGATATATTTTTTTCATTAATGTTAATGTAAAAAATTTTAATTTTGCACCAAAAGAAACTTACAAAACTTACCTAACCTTATGATAACAAGCGCAATTTATTTTAGCCTAACCCAACTAAATATATTTTAGATATGTTTACAATAACTTAATCCTAAACAAACACAGTGAAATATATTTTTTTCGTTAGGCTCAGAATAATTTTGGCGAAATTATTGCATACACAAATTTTCACTTGTCCTATATGGCAAGATGAGCGTTGCTATTTAAGCCAAGATCGCAAGTTCTGCCTATTCGGCACGACATTATATATATATATATATATATATATATATATATATATATATATATATATATATATATATATATATATATATATATATATATATATATATTTATATATATATATATATATATATATATATATATATATATATATATATATATATATATATATATATATGTATATATATATATATATATATATATATATATATATATATATATATATATATATATATATATATATATATATATATATATATATATATATATATATCACTTACAACGTCATAAAAACATTTTGAGAATACAATTTTAGTAATATCCTTTTTCAAATACAGTTGATGAATTTTATTCCAATATTCATGTGAATAACAAAATTCCTAAAAGCAAAACGTTTATTCCATGTACATAGGAAAAAAAATAATCATCCATTTGGTATATTGCTCTGGTGTAATTTTTACAGAAACCCAGGTAGGCAAACGACATATATTGAATAACATTTTTTCCTCATTCTTTGCTCCAGTGCTGACGAATTGTTACAGGAGAGGGAGTTTATATATATATATATATATATATATATATATATATATATATATATATATATATATATATATATATATATATATATATATATATATATATATATTTTAAGCAAACCGATTAATAAACCAATAAATGAAGAAAAAAATGTTTTTAAGAAGAGTAATTGAATTTTGTTCAGGTTTTCCGAAGAAAATGAAGACTCTGTTGATTCTGCTAATAAATTTTGCCCATGTCAACAGTGAAAGTTGATGTTTTCACAAGTGGAGAGGATGATGCGAGGGTTGACCCATGACAGAGAAAAGTATCTCCGAATCCATGCATTACGAGACCTGCATTTGCATGACATGCTCATCGAAGGGAACGTCATGCTGAAAGCTAATGACTTTAAACCAAGAAAGTGCAATTAGGTTGCGCTTGTGTCTAGCGCCTAGCAGACCAGATGCTGAGCATCCACCACTTCTCGTGCTGAGTGACCCACACGAGTTTAGCGCGTTGAACAAATATAATAAATATTCAAAATAAAGCAATAATAATAATGATTATACTGCTGCTGTTAATATAATAATAATAATGATAATCATTGTAAGGGTTTCTCTCAGAGGATGTTTATACATGAATGTGTCGAACATTTGTTGAATTAAGGTTATTGGTCCCTTCACATTAGGTGCCTTGATGCTGATCATAGTTTTTTGCTTAAGAAAATTTGTGGCTACCCTCCCCATCCTCAGATCAACCATGATAATCCGCCATTCCCCAGGCGCTGTGTCACCCATACGTGTTTATCTCTTCCCCATGAATATAATAATGAGGATAATGATGCGGATAATGAGGGATATTGACCGTGGTGATGAATAATGATAACCCGCGTAATGAGAAATTGATGTATGCCCATGACGGACGGTAATGGTAGTGCGTGTCGCGTTAATACTTTGTTGCGTTATCAGGGCCATTACCAGGTGTCCTCTGGGATGGGAAGTATTGACGCAGGTGTACGCCTGCCGTTTGCGTAATGTATATTTCACTGAACCACGTGAATATAAGAAACAACGCTAATGCCCTCAGGGTAACTCGAAATTCCTCTTAGAATGTTGTTTACAGGGAAGGAAGGAAGGAGGGATAAGTTGTCTGTAGCTTAGTCGTTTGAGCTGTTCTTTCACAGATGAAATATCCCTCGTTCGAATGCGCAGCAGTTTTTATTTCCAATTGGTGGGTTTGTTGTCATTTATTTTACTCCACGATATTGTGGCTTATTTTACTCCACGATATTATGGTTTGTCTTACCCCAGTGTATTCTGGGATATTTTACTCCATTCCTCTTACTCAGCGCCCCCCCCCCCCCGTAAAGAGGCCAGATAGAACCGGTGAGCAGAACCCTGAAAGGCCACACCTTCTCTAAAGGTCATTTTGTGAAAGAGAGAACGGTCCTTAATAAAGGTCACCGGAAGAGCTGCTGAAAGCCCTGGAGAAGAGGTTCCGGCAGCAGAGAGAACTGCTGAAGGTCCTCCTCTAGAAAAGGGAATGTCATCTGAGCTCCTTATTTGACGCGACGTCTTACGGCAAGAAAATCGAACATGTTTTTTCTCTGTCAAGGACTGAAGTCTCGTCACGAAGCTCACATCTGCCAGCCAGTCGATTTGTATTCATCACCCGCTATTTATTTTTCGTTCCCCTAAACTTTTTGGTTAGTTTAGTTTGTCTCGTTGTTGCTTCAGCTCGCGTCTTCCTTTGTTGCTGAGGCATTTTCTTTTTTGCTTCTTGATTGTGTGTTTGTGTTTGTGTGTGTGTGTGTGTGTGTGTGTGTGTGTGTGTGTGTGTGTGTGTGTGTGTGTGTGTGTGTGTGTGTGTGTGTGTGTGTGTGTGTGTGTGTGTGTGTGTGTGTGTGTGTGTGTGTGTGTGTGTGTGTGTGTGTGTGTGTGTGTGTGTGTGTTTGGATATTCCTGTTGAATTGATGCAGGTGAGGGGCACGTGATCTGTATAATTAGAGGTACCCGCCTCTATCTTGACTCAAACCTGAGTTCGCGAAGGTAAAAAATGAGAAAAATCTTATTATAAGACATGAAAAGCTACGAAATTTCGCAATATTTCATGTTTTTTTTTTCAAGGATCTTACAGCATTTTCAGAAAATTTCAGTTTCTCCATTACAATTAAGATTATTATTGTTACAAGGCTTTAAAGCGCTAAATGACTCTTACAAGCTAAGAGAACCCAATGAATATACATGTATATAAAAAAAAATAATCCCTAGTCTCATACTGAAAAGGTTCCACATTTTCATTATTCCTAAATTCGTACTTTTTTGACTTATTCGGTATTTTCACTTACAATTCGTTGTCTTTCCTACAGTCCGAGTAATGTCACATGTCAGTCAACTGCGTCGTGTATACTGACTAAAAAAAAAGCTCCTATCGGCATTTCTCCGGTGAGTGACGTGTGGTGTGGAGAGTTTGCACTTTGACGCTGTTTGTGCTCTAAATTTACTCTCTCTGCCCAGTGTATGTGTCTTGCATTTATTTGTGTATTGTGCCTGTATATTTAATCGTATCACCTGAACCAAACACAGGAGTGTAATAAGCTCTGGTCACTTGTACACAGATACCAACATGGAGACAATAAATAAAAAGAAATTAAATATGCTGAATATTTCGTCACATTATCATTATGTTTTTTCAACAAACCGGCCGTATCCCACCAAAGCAGGGTGACCCAAAAAGAAAAACGAAAGGTTTTCTTTTTAAATTTAGTAATTTGTACAGGAGAAGGGGTTACTAGCCCCTTGCTCCCGGCATTTTAGTCGCCTCTTACAACACGAATCGCTTACGGAGGAAGAATTCTTTTCCACTTCCCCATGGAGATAAAAGGAAATAAACTAGAACAAGCACTAGAAAGAAAATAGAAGAAAACCCATAGGGGTGTGTGTATATATGCCTGTATACATGTATGTGTAGTGTGACCTAAGTGTAAGAAGAAGTCCCCACTAAAGAGGACCTCAGTGTGAGAATGATATGCAAACTAAACTGTTGTGTTACTATCTCCCTGCAGGCTTGTGCGTATTGCTATATGCAACAGTCGAATTAAAGTACATTTTAAAAACTCTTAGTTGATTGTATTGTACATCCTACAATGTTAAGCCCGTGTGGATCATTCAGCCCAAGGTGTGGTGGAGGCTTGGCCTCCCTGTCCGCTAATCGCGGCCATTTCTTATCACTAAGGCTTTAATAACCACTGCGTAGAGCTTCAGGTCAATAGAGGGAATACTGTCTCAGTAGGAACTTGTTTTTCAAGTTGTTTTTGTTTTCATATGCCAGACTTAAAGCATAGTCACCCTGTATTTATTATACCAATTATTAATTGGTATAATAAACTCTCAATGGAGAGAACAGACTCTCAGGGAATGATACCACTGATGTTATTGTAGGTTTGTTGGCAATTAACTGGTTGACTAGTAAGGGTGGTAATAGTCGAAGTCGGGGCTAGACTAATAGGCAAGTCTTCTTTCACCTCCTGCCCTTCGTTTACCTAGTAATAAAAGGTATCTGGGTGATAGTCAACTGACGAGGGTCGCATCCTGGGAAGCATAGGAAGGTAAAAATGTGATGAACTCACGTAGGTGTTGTTGACCGTTTAAGGAATGAACTACAAGAAACTTTATGGGTAAGTTGTGAGCCCAAGAATCCGGAATAAGACACTTTTATAGTGCGAACTTCGGAAATGACCTGAAACTCTTATTATTAACATAGGGTCCGTCTCTCCTCCCAGTCCTCCTTGTATTCCTCTCTTTCCCTCCTTCCTTCCCTAACATCCTCCTCCCCTCCACCTCCCCATTCCCCTCCCAGTGTAGTGGAGACGAACACCAGACCTCCCTAATGAACCTACAGCCCGAACACAAACTTGCTGTCGCATCAATCAGGGAATATGAGGCAAGTTAGAACTCTCTAAATTTTCCTAGGTGTAATACCACAAACTTCTGGGTTAATACTCCACGCTGGCTATTTGATAAAGTTCCTGTATACGCAGGAACGTTATCAAATTAACGACTTTATTAAGTAAATGACTATATACAGCTACACACAGAACGAAATGTCTTCTGTAGAAAAAATGGCAGGCTATTTATCAAGTGTCTGTCTACCATTTTCGTCGGCAGAAAATTCTATTATACACTCTACTTCATTCTTCCGTTTCTCCTCCTCCTGATAATTCCTCTTTCGAACTTCTCCAGACAACCCTTAGACATTCCCAGATAGTATAAAGGATAATGAAATTGATGTCCTGGAGTGAAATAGTGACGGGGGTTGATATAAATGATCGGGCTCATATTTGGGGCAAAGTTAATATCGTTGATGGCCAAGACCGAAGTAGTGATGAGATTGGTTATATCATTGATGACTCGGTCTTAGAAAATGGTAAGCTTGAAGAAATCTTTGATGACCAGTCAAAATTTACGAGATATGAACGTCTCAGACCAGCACAAATTTCTCATCCCATTCCAAGGAGATATACTTATATCTCGCCTTTTTACAAGTATCTACTAAAATCTCCCTAGCAAGTATGAATAATCTATATCCCATTTCTTTGCAAGTATCTATACGATATATCTCTTGTCCTTTCTATCTGGACACTAACAAACGACTGGAAATAATCTAATGTGTCTAATATTTAATATTCCTAACGGGAATATTAAACAGCTGAGGTATATTACAATTAGCTCCTCAGTAGGTAAGGTCCTCTGCTATCCTCCCTTCCCATTGTCTCCCCTCCCATAAATCTCACACCATGCCCAATTTCTCAATACACTTCCCCCTTCCCCTCTTCCAATATCTCACTCTAAATGTCGTTAATAACACCGTTGATGACTTTTATATTGACGACCCGAAGATGCTAAACTAACAGGGAACCTCTTCAATGTCAAAATTGATTGCCCTCACGAAAAAGGGTCATTAACCCCCATCAGAGTCGTTGATGAGGTAAGCTACAGTGGCCTAATGGGGCAGACTGACCCATTTCCTTGATGTCCAGCTCGCCTTGTTACACCCAGGGCCCAAATGAATGCTGTCAGGGAGAGTAATTGATGAAGAGTAGGGAAGGGAGCAAGAGGAAGATGGAAGGGAGGAAGACGAGGAAAGAACGAAGAGGAAGGGAGAAAGACGAGGAAGGGTGGGAGGGGAATGGAAAAAGATAAGGAGAGAGAGAGAGAGAGAGAGAGAGAGAGAGAGAGAGAGAGAGAGAGAGAGAGAGAGAGATTTTGCTGGTGAGACATCACATTAACCATTGAAGTGCGTTTTTTATTCACAATATGCCAAACGTTTTTTCTTCTTTCATTTTAATGCTGCTGCTGTTATTCGTGCTTCCGCTGCCGTTGCTGGTGCTACTTCTCGTACTGCCGCTGCTGTTACTAATCCTTCTGCCGTTGCAGCTGCTGTTGCTGTTAATGATCCTATTACTAATTCTACTACTGCTGCTATCACTGCTCCTATTTCGATTATTGCTTCTATTTCTGCTATTGCCCTTGATGCTGTTGATGCTACTACTACTTTTACTACTACTACTACTACTACTACTACTACTATTACTACTACTACTACTACTACTACTACTACTACTACTACTGCAGCTGCTGTTGCTGTTGTTGCTGCTGCTGCTGCTGCTGCTGCTGCTGCTGCTGCTGCCAGCGGTGTTGCGAGTGAGTTACATTTCCATACAATGGATAGTGACAAATGGCTGGCACTATTTTCATGAATCTATTTTCGGTTAGAGAGAAAGAGAGAGAGAGAGAGAGAGAGAGAGAGAGAGAGAGAGAGAGAGAGAGAGAGAGAGAGAGAGAGAGAGAGAGAGAGAGAGAGAGAGAAAGTGAGTGAGTAGTAGAAATTAGTTTTGAAAAGGAATTTATTTCGATCTGATATTTCCAGTTTCTTGGCAGGATAGTGCATCATCAAGGAAAAACATAATGGAATTTTTTGCTCTTCTAGGGAGTAACTTACAACGTGAACACATTGGCTAATGAAGTTCTCAATCTTTCTTTTAAGTTATAAGCTCATCTTGCGGGTCTAATTGACGTGCTGATAAGACTCGTAGTAGTACAAGCTTCAGCTGGGACGTTTCATTCTGTGTAGAGCTCTGTCACGCATGCTGTCATGACATGACAAACCTCTGCAAAGAATAGCATTAAAACTAAAGTTTTTCCTAAAACGTGTCTCTTTTCTTCATATGGATTTTAGCGTTTGCTTTAGATGTTGATAAAAGTAAATGGTGAACATGTAGTTAACCTAATGGACTCTTTCTTGAACATAATCCATTTAACAATCTGTTTAAAGACAGAGAGCGAATACTGACCCTTTATTTAACCAAAAAATGTGTAAGAGAACACTGTTGCGTGTTTAGAAATGAATGGTATGACATATATGGCTTGGTTTTTATTTCGTGCCATCTGTGTGCTGCTCAGTATGTGTATGGAGTCGTTTGTGAGTGTGCTCAATTATCTGGGGTGCCAACAAACAGAAATAACCTGAAGGTTCTCAGACAGGCGTTTTGTGTGTATGTGTGTGTGTTTGTGTGTGTATGTGTGTGTGTGTGTGTGTGTGTGTGTGTGTACTCGACCGTGTGTGCGTGTCTGCGTGTGAGTTGATTGTGCACACGAACCTGCGTGAGCTCTTATGTATGTGCGCAAACTCACTGGTATATCTGAAGCCATTATCTTGCCAGAGATATTCAAATCGGCCTACTACATATTCCATCCTGTTGAGACAAGCAGCAGTGGTCTCCCTTTATTGCCCCGAGGAACAGATATACCTATGCCAGTATATGTATATATATATATATATATATATATATATATATATATATATATATATATATATATATATATATATATATGTATATATATATGATATATATATATATATATATATAATATATATATATATATATATATATATATATATATATATATATATATATATATATATATATATATATATATATATATATATATATATATATATATATATATATATATATATATATATATATATATATATATATATATATATATATACATATATATGTATATACGTCGTGCCGAATAGGCAGAACTTGCGATCTTGGCTTAAATAGCAACGCTCATCTTCCCATATAGGACAAGTGAAAATTTGTGTATGCAATAATTTCGCCAAAATCATTCTGAACCTAACGAAAAAAATATATTTCACTGTGTTTGTTTAGTATTGAATTATTTTAAACAAATCTAAAATATATTTAGTTGGGTTAGGTAAGTTTTCTAAGATTCTTTTGATGCAAAATTATAAATTTTTACGTTAACATTAATGAAAAAAATATATCTTTAAACGTATAAGAGAAATTTTTAGAAAGGACTTAATTTTAAATGAGTTCTTGCTAATTGACCAGTTTTACATATTCGGCACGACATATATATATACATATATATATATATATATATATATATATGTATATATATATATATATATATATATATATATATATATATATATATATATATATATATATATATATATTTTTTTTTTTTTTTTTTTTTTTTTTTTTTTTCAACAAACTGGCCGCATTCCACCGAGGCGGGGTGGCCCAAAAAGAAAAAAACGAAAGTTTCTCATTTTAAATTTAGTAATTTATACAGGAGAAGGGGTTACTAGCCCCTTGCCCCCGGCATTTTAGTCGCCTCTTACAACACGCATGGCTTACGGAGGAAGAATTCTGTTCCACTTCCCCATGGAGATAAGAGGAAATAAACAAGAACAAGAACTAGAAAGAAAGTAGAAGAAAATCCAGAGGGGTGTGTATATATATGCTTGTACATGTATGTGTAGTGTGACCTAAGTGTAAGTAGAAGTAGCAAGACGTACCTGAAATCTTGCATGTTTATGAGACAGAAAGAAGACACAAGCAATCCTACCATCATGTAAAACAATTACAGGCTTTCGTTTTACACTCACTTGGCAGGACGGTAGTACCTCCCTGGGTGGTTGCTGTCTACCAACCTACTACCTTATATATGTATATATATGTATATATATATGTATATATATGTATATGTATATATGTATATGTATATGTATATATGTATATATATATATATATATATGTCGTGCCGAATAGGCAGAACTTCAACATTCAACACTTTCACCTCACTCACACATAATCACTGTTTTTGCAGAGGTGCTCAGAACGCAACAGTGTAGAAATATATACGTATAAACATACACAACATATACCTCCAAACTGCCAATATCCCGAACCCCTCCTTTAGAGTGCAGGCATTGTACCTCCCATTTACAGGACTCAAGTCCGGCTATATAAAAATAACCGGTTTTCTTTAATCCCTTCACTAAATATTACCCTGCTTACACTCCAACAGATCGTCAGGTCCCAAATGCCATTCGTCTCCATTCACTCCTATGGAACACGCTCATGTACGCCTGCTGGAAGTCCAAGCCCCTCGCCCACAAAACCTCCATTACCCCTTCCTTACAACCTTTTCGAGGAAGACCCCTACCCCTCCTTCCTTCCCCTACAGATTTAAATGCTCTTCATGTCATTCTACTTTGATCCATTCTCTCTGAATGACCAAACCACCTCAACAACCCCTCTTCGACCCTCTGACTAACACTTTTATTAACTCCACACCTTCTCCTAATTTCCATACTCCGAATTTTCTGCATAATATTTATACCACACATTGCCCTTAGACAGGGCATCTCCACTGCCTCCAACCGCCTCCTCGCTGCTGCATTCACAACCCAAGCTTCATACCCATATAGGAGTGTTGGTACTACTATACTTTCATTCATTCCCTTCTTTGCCTCCATAGATAACTTTTTTTTGTCTCCACAAATACCTCAATGCACCACTCACCTTTTTTTCCCTCATCAGTTCTATGATTAACCTCATCCTTCATAAGTATCTGAAAACATTCACTTCTTCCGTACTCCTCCTCCCCAATTTGATATCCAATTTTTCTTTATCTAAATCATTTGATACCCTCATCACCTTACTCTTTTCTATGTTTGCTTTCAACTTTCTACCTTTACACACACTCCCAAACTCATCCACTAACCTTTGCAATTTTTCTTTAGAATCTTCCATAAGCACAGTATCATCAGCAAAAAGCAACTGTGTCAATTCCCATTTTGTAATTGATTCCCCATAATTTAATCCCACCCCTCCCCCGAACACCCTAGCACTTACTTCTTTTACATCCCCATCAGTAAATATATTAAACAACCATTGTGGCATTACACATCCCTGTCTAAGACCTACTTTTACCGGGAAGTAGTCTCCCTCTCTTCTACACACCCTTACCTGAGCCTCACTATCCTCATAAAAACTCTTTACAGCATTTAGTAACTTACCACCTAGTCCATATACTTGCAACATCTGCCACATTGTTCCCCTATCCGCTCTATCATATGCCTTTTCTAAATCCATAAATGCAATAAAAACTTCCCTACCTTTATCTAAATACTATTCACATATATGCTTCAATGTAAACACTTGATATACACATCCCCCTACCCACTCTAAAACCTTCTTGCTCATCCGCAATCCTACATTCTGTCTTACCTCTAATTCTTTCAATTATAACCCTACCGTACACTTTCCTGGTATACTCAGTAAACTTATTCCTCTATAATTTTTACAATCTCTTTTGTCCCCTTTCCTTTTATATAAAGGGACTATACACGCTCTCCGCCAATTCCTAGGTACCTTCCCCTCTTTCATACATTTATTAAACAAAAATACCAACCACTCCAACACTATATCCCCCCCCTGCTTTTAACATTTCTGTCATGATCCCGTCAGTTCCAGGTGCTCTACCCCCTTTCATTCTACGTAATGTCTCACGCATCTCCCCCACACTCACATCCTGTTCTTCTTCACTCCTAAAAGATGGTATACCTCCCTGGCCAGTGCATGAAATTACCGCTTCCCTTTCTTCGTCGACATTTAAAAGTTCCTCAAAATATTCTCGCCATCTACCCAAAACCTCCATCTCCCCATCTACTAACTCCCCTACTCTGTTTTTAACTGACGAATCCATTTGTTCTCGAGGCTTTCTTAACTTGTTTAACTCACTCCAAATTTTTTTCTTATTTTCATTAAAATTTCTTGACAGTGCCTCTACCACTCTATCATCTGCTCTCCTTTTGCACTCTCTCACCACTCTCTTTACCTTTTTTTTACTCTCCATATTCTCTACTCTTCTTATAACACTTCTGCTTTGTAAAAATCTCTCATAAGCTAACTTTTTCTCTTTTATCACACCCTTTACTTCATCATTCCACCAATCACTCCTCTTTCCTCCTGCACCCACCCTCCTATAACCACAAACTTCTGCCTCACATTCTAATACTGCATTTTTAAAACTATTCCAACCCTCTTCAACCCCCCACTACTCATAATTACACCAGCCCACCTTTCTGCCAATAGTTGCTTATATCTCACGCGAACTTCCTCCTCCCTTAGTTTATACACTTTCACCTCCTTCTTGCTTGTTGTTGCCATTTTCCTCTTTTCCTATCTACCTCTTACTCTAACTGTAGCTATAACTAAATAATGATCCGATATATCAGTTGCCCCTCTATAAACATGTACATGCTGGAGCCTACCCATTAACCTTTTATCCACCAATACATAATCTAACAAACTACTTTCATTACGTGTTACATCTCACCTTGTATATTTATTTATCCTCTTTTTCATAAAATATGTATTACTTATTACCAAATCTCTGTCTACACATAGCTCAATTAAAGGCTCCCCATTTACATTTACCCCTGGCACCCCAAATTTACCTACTACTCCCTCCACAACATTTTTACCCACTTTAGCATTGAAATCCCCAACCACCATTACTCTCACACTTGATTCAAAACTCCCCACGCATTCACTCAACATTTCCCAAAATTTCTCTTTCTCCTCTACACTTCTCTCTTCTCCAGGTGCATATACGCTTACTATAACCCACTTTTCACATCCAACCTTTATTTTACTCCACATAATCCTTGAATTAATGCATTTATAGTCCCTCTTTTCCTGCCATAACTTATCCTTCAACATTATTGCTACTCCTTCTTTAGCTCTAACTCTATTTGAAACCCCTGACCTAATCCCATTTATTCCTCTCCATTGAAACTCTCCCACCCCCTTCAGCTTTGTTTCACTTAAAGCCAGGACATCCAGCTTCTTCTCATTCATAACATCCACAATCATCTCTTTCTTATCATTTGCACAACATCCACGCACATTCGGACTTCCCACTTTGACAATTTTCTTCTTCTCATTCTTTTTAGTAATTATTACAGGAAAAGGTGTTACTAGCCCATTGTTCCCGGCATTTTAGTTGACTTTTACAACACGCATGGCTTACGGAGGAAAGATTCTTATTCCACTTCCCCATGGATATAAAAGACCAAGAACTGTTAAGATAAAATCAAAGAAAATTCAGATCAGTGTGTATAAATAACATGTACATGTATGTGTAGTGTGACCTAAGTGTAAGTAAAAGTAGAAAGACGTACCTGTAATCTTGCATATTTATGAGACAGACAAAAGACACCAGCAATCTTACCATCATGTAAAACAATTACAGGCTTTCGTTTTACACTCACTTGGCAGGACGGTAGTACCTCCCTGGGTGGTTGCTGTCTACCAACCTACTACCTATATATATATATATATATATATATATATATATATATATATATATATATATATATATATATATATATATATACATACTGAGAGTTTACAATTTAATTCCTAGTTTAGGTAATCAAATATTCCTGACTGTGGGTGAACATGATACATACAGCGTTAATGACCCTAGTTTCTCGACTGGCTTTAAATCGTATTAACTAGCCAATCAACTATCATGAGTCGAAAATGTGCAAGTAAGTGGCCAGGAAATGCATCTCTCTCTGTCTCTCTTTCTCTCTCTCTCTCTCTCTCATGTGCTTTACCAGCTCTTCCACATTCATCACAATTTATCTTGTCACAGCAATTTATTAAATGATTGTTCCTCGGACTTTTAGTAAAATCTTGACTCATCTGCAGCGCTCACGGAGACAAATTTTCGTTTCTGTAGTTGTGTTAAATAGTGAAATATACATCTTTATGTTTCTTTAAAAACAAATCTCCTTTTCGTGACATCTTTTGAGGATACTTTTTACGTTTTTCTTATATTTCTCGCATTCTTTTCGTTTTTTCTTAAATTTCGGAAAGTTTTCATTGTGCCGCCTGTCAAGGGACATCCCTTGATGCCGGTGAAGGGCTCTTGATATCAAATATTTAACTCAGTCGTAGTAAGACCTTTATAGGTTAAGGGCTTCAGAAATATCAGTATATTTCTGAAGTATATTTATGTAGGGTCTCAGTATATTTTTAAGCTATTTTCTTCCACATTTTTTGCAGCCATTCAAGGAAGGTGTTTAGACAACGGATAAATTTATAATATACCCGTGATTTATAAACATTTTATATCGTTACATTTTTAAAACCAAAAGGTACAATATATCCAGAGTTATAAGAGTCAGGCTCCCGAAACTTACATCAGTGTGTGTCTGAACCTTGCCACTTGCAGCAGCAACACTTAACAACAACAGGAATATATCTATAATGATTTCATACTTAATACAACTTAACCATTAAATTCATTTGCAATTTGATATAAGTCAGTGTCTTCCCAACACCGCCTTATATCAAACCTGATTGTCCAAGTGTTTCCTGTTCACCAGGCGCTGTATGACCCGTGATTAATAATAATAATAATAATAATAATAATAATAATAATAATAATAATAATAATAATAATAATAATAATAATAATAATAATAATAAATATATTAATTATAATAATAATAATAATAATAATAATAAAAATTAATAATCAAACAAATACAACTGTTCTGACAATGTTACATGACTTTATCACTTAAAAGGTTTACTTTCATTAACTGAATCATTATCAAGGCAGTGATCAGGTTTTCGTCTCAAGTAAAATTAATTTCGAACTTTAGTTTACTGGACTTTAAGTGAAAAGTTATAAATTGGAAAACTAATGTCTATATAATATGTAACAAAAATTAAGTTTACACAGTTAAACACTTGCGTGTATGTGTTTGTGATTTATATATATATATATATATATATATATATATATATATATATATATATATATATATATATATATATATATATATATATATATATATAATATATATATATAAATCCGGTACTCAGTGAATCTGCATCAATTCTTCTCACCGAGTTAGGAACTTTCGTCAACAATTGCCTGGCTGGGCGAATCCCAGAAGAAATTAAATCTTTCTTTTTTGGAGCCTCACTATGTGCTTTGAAGAAGAGGAATGGGGAAATCAGACCCATTGCGGTTGGAAACACTCTTCGCCGTCTCGTTGCCAAAGCAGCAGTAAGAAACATTCGCCTAGAAGCTGCCACTTTACTCCAGCCACACCAACTGGGCTTAGGGGTCTCCCAAGGCAGTGAAGCCGCAGCTCATGCCGCAAGTGCCTACATCAGGGACCTACCAGAAGACAAGCCCATAGTCAAACTTGATTTTAGAAATGCCTTTAATATGGTGAAGAGAGATGCTGTCTTGCCAGCTGTTCGGGATCGGTTCCCCAGTCTTTTTTCCTTCACTTCAGCCGGCTACAGCAAACCCTCAATTCTTTTGTTTGGAGAACATGAAATTCAATCATCAGAGGGTGTTCAGCAGGGTGACCCACTCGCTCCATTTCTCTTCTGCTTGGCAGTAAGAGAACTAACTTCCAGCCTACGCAGTGAGCTCAGTATCTGGTACCTGAATGACGGCACTCTGGCAGGTACTGAAGAGTCCCTGGTGGAGGACCTACAACTGGTAAAAACACAGGAAGAAGACTTGGGACTCATCCTCAATCCCTCCAAGTGTGAAATCATCACAGCAAACCAGGAAATAATCAATGCTGTGCGAAGAATTCTCCCGGAAGTCTCTACTACCACTCCGTCCAACAGTACCCTCATGTAAAGTAAAAGGACACAAGTGCAACTAATGTGACATTAGTTGCACTTGTGTCATTTTACTTTACATATTGTCGGTAATTCTACCAACTTTATTACAGTACCCTCATGGGAGCACCCCTGGGTCACCAGGTCATCGACACTGTCCTCAGGGACAAATTGAATGACCTGATGAGAATGAAGAAGAGAATAAGCTATCTTGATGCCCATGATGCTCTGTATCTCCTCACAAGGTGTCTTACTATGCCAAGACTCACTTCCTGAGGTGTGCACCCTCTTTTGACAACCCAACACTCGATGAATACGACGCACACCTGAGATCAACTTTTAAGAAGGCACTGAACCTGTCACTAGAGGATGAGCAATGGGATCAGGCAACCCTCCCAGTGCGACTGGGAGGTATAGGGGTGCGCAAAGCTAAGCATGTTGCTTTACCTGCGTTTCTGTCTTCGTGTTTGGCTTCCAGTGCATTAGTCAAGAAGATATTTCCCGAACGCTTGAGAGACGTGGTAGGAGCTCAAGACCCCAGGTTTACTGAAGCAGCGATTCGGTGGGACACCCTTACAGACTCCTCCAGTAGACCAGTTCCTCCCAAACAGCACAAACAGTCCCACTGGGACAAACCGATCATGGAAAAAATCGCCAACACGGTGCTCTCCAATGCTTCAGGAAAGGATATAGCTCGTCTCCTGGCAGTGAAGGCACCACACTCAGGAGATTTCCTGTTAGCTGTTCCCAATTCCTCCCTGGGAACAGCTTCAGGAAAGGACATAACTCGTCTTCTGGCAGTGAAGGCACCACACTCAGGAGATTTCGTGTTAGCTGTTCCCAATTCCTCCCTGGGCACCCGTCTCGACCCACAGGCCATTCGGATTGGTGTTGCTCTTCGCCTGGCCTCCCCATCCTCACCGAACATAGGTGTATTTGCGGCAGGCGACAGCTGATCAATTCGGACTTCATGGTCTCGTGTGTCACACAGCAGAAGGGAAGTATGCCAGGCATGAGGAGGTCAATGACATCATAAAGAGAAGCCTCGCCACAGCACGTTGCCCAGCTCAACGGGAACCCAAAGTACAGAGGTCTGATGGAAGTCAAAAGCCTCTTGATGGAGCCACTATGCTACGCTGGAAGGATGGAAAGCAGATTGCCTGGGACTACACCTGTGCCACCATATTGGCAGACACCTACTTGCCATACTCCGTAGTGGAAAGGGGTGGAGGTGCCAGCCACAGGGAGACCCAGAAGATTCGAAAATATGAAGATCTTTCTCCTTGCTATAACTTCATTCCAATAGGGTCGGAGACCCTTGGGGCATGGGGCAAGTGTGCTCTAAAGTTCCTCAAAGAGCTGGGTGAAAAGCTCATCATAGAAACCAAGGACCACAGGGCGACCAGCTTCCTCTTTCAGAGACTCAGTGTTGTGATCCAGAGAGGAAATGCCTGCAGCATTCTGGGCACGCGGCCCACCGCAGGGGAGCTGGACGAAGTATTCGAGATGTAGCTCTGAGTTACCTATGTTGTTTTACTTTCTGTTGTATTTTTGTGAATGTTTGGCCAATGTATTTTGTCTTTAAATTAAACATACTTGAAATATAGGGGGTGGTAGGAGAAAATTCTCAAACAGCTTAAGGGAAAACCTTGAGTTTACCCTGAAGCAAGTTTATTCTTTCCTCTGAGG
>NC_091301.1:17342195-17372195 GCF_038502225.1 Cherax quadricarinatus | reverse complement strand
ATCAAGCAAAGCGAAAGAATGAAGCAATAAAGTATGATGGACAAGAGGAACTGAAAAATATTAAGGTGGACATCTTGTAAGAGGACGATAAAGATTACAGCATGAGAGGGCTTGTTCCTGGCTGCACAGTGTCCCCGGTACTGGGGCATTTCATATCTTGGGCCAAAGTTTATACTGACCTGAGGCAGGATTACAGCTCCTTGCGTGTGAAGATAAACTGTGTAAAAAATGTATAAAAACTGGTAACAGTCGCTCCCTCGTTTTACGTCCACACGTAGCTCAGCCTAGTGTGGGACCTTACGGTAAGAGCCAGGGTGATTTACGCACCTACCTCACGAGAGACATATATATAGCTATATGCTTTTAACTTTCCTTACTCAGATTTCTTATTATAAGTGTTCTCTTTATATCTCCTTTTCTACGCCTTTTTTCTATCTCGTCTGCGTTTATCTTCATTGGTCTTACACAAACAGGTATATCCAGGACTTTCTGTCAGGTATGGCACTTACGTAGGAATAGTAGCAGTTCCTGTATGTATCCTTGTGAAACACCACTCGTTACACTCGTTCATTCTGGCATCTCTTCCAGGACCATCATTCCCTGTCTCCTGCCTCTCAGATTTTCACTGGCTCAGCGAAGTGACCTTTCCTTTATTCCTTCTTGCTCTTCCAGTTTGTTACTTAGTCTCTCTACAATACCAAATGCTAAACTCACGTTTTTACTCTAAACACACATTAAAATGTATCCCAATATTAACATGTTGCATTAATTAGCTCAAGAAATCGTTAACAATTATAGGATATTATTAGAACGCAAACACTTTAATAAGAGTGTTTATGGTAGCAAACCAGTATATGCCCATCCAAACACAGGCTACCGGAAATGTCAGACATATGTAGCACAACTTAAGGGTTTGATAAAACTCAATTTAGTGTCAAATATCGAGCAATAATTAGACGTTGTTACACTTGGCTCACATTCCTAGTGTGTTAGCCACTCTTCAGTAATTACTTTACTGAGATGAGAATGCATTACTTTAATTCCAACGCCCTTTTAATATCGTCGTTGCTGTTCAGAGCTCTGCCCTCTTTATCGCTTGCCTTTCTCTATCTCAGTATTTTAAAATCATTATTATTTTAATCTCTGTGATAGTGTTCGCTGGATTGCTCTTGCCACATACTCTGGATACTAGGTTCATGCCCTTAGCAGGGTCGCTGGCACTTGAACCAGTGCACTGACCGAGTCTTTCATTCACAAACATCAGTTGATGTAGCAAGCTTCCTCTGCCATATAGTCGCCTTGGTAAGAGAGCAGTTTAGTTTACTTCCAAAACTACCGAATGCTCAGGGAAATAAATACTAGCATTCCTATTGTTTAGAGGATTTTTTCATTAATAACCAATGTCGATTTTAAGTGTACTAGTAGTTGTTGATATTGATGATGATGAGGTTGATGTTTGTTGTTTCAAATTTGATTATATATTCATGCAAACTCCTCGACGTATAAGCACTTTAGATGCTGATAATTTCACACACGGGATTAGGCAGGGACAATAGTCTTGTCTTGGGCAGAATTGATGCACTCTCTCTCAGAATATATTGCTTCAACTTTAGTCATTCTCATATTTCGTGCCAGGAACATACGTATCTGGAGAGGCATCAGAAGGAAGCGAGCTTAGATTAGCTTGAAGTCTCATCCACTACCTGGATAGTGAAGGCCGCATTTCACCTGGGTAAAGTGTATCATTTAATGTATTAAATTCGGATTAAAGCGAACACTCGTAGGTGTATATACAAAGAAGGATACAGATATCGGTATATTTATATTGAGAGAACTCTATCGATGTTTTGGACAATAATAATTACACTTATTGGAGTATATTCCCTAAGTGGTGCATCTCAGTGTATTTCCTGAGATGAAGATTGAGACACTTATGCAGCATATGGGAATCTTTATTCAGGAAACGTTTCGCCACACAGTGGCTTCATCAGTCCAATACAAAGAGGAAGGCGTAAGGAGAGGAGGAGTATGAGGTAATCAGTCCCTCAGCCTAGAGTCGATGTGTTCAGTCCATCAATCTTGTAGAATGTACAGCATAGGGCCGTAGACGTGGCTTATATACTGTAGTGAGGTGAGGTGAAGCAGGCGGAGGCGGGGTCATAGTAGTACCATCCACTAGTCGAAGTAGGTCTTCGTCCAAAGGTTGAACAAGTGTTGAAGAATTCTTTGTAACAAGATCCCATGATGCTGCAGTGTCTGACAGTTGTGATGAATGGTTTGAAAAACCGACAAGTTGAAGATTGAGACACTTATGCAGCATATGGGAATCTTTATTCAGGAAACGTTTCGCCACACAGTGGCTTCATCAGTCCAATACAAAGATGAAGCCACTGTGTGGCGAAACGTTTCCTGAATAAAGATTCCCATATGCTGCATAAGTGTCTCAATCTTCAACTTGTCGGTTTTTCAAACCATTCATCACACATTTCCTGAGATACCCCACTGGGTGTTTTTATCTTGTAAAGAAAAGCTAATGCGATAAAATGTCACCTTACAAATACCTCTCGTCCTCAAGAGGAGGAGAGGTAATTTTAAGGTGTTCAGTCTCTTAGCCTTGAAGAGTTGTCTTCAGTCTCTTAGTCTTGATTCAGGGACGGAACACTTTTAAGTAAAACTAAGGGACTGAACACCTTTAAGTAAAGTTAAAGGATTGAACTCGTATCTAATCTTCAAGACTAAGGAGTTTGAACATTTTAAAATTAATTATGCACTCTCAACTGAATTTGATGCTCTCATCAAACATTAATTCAAATCACTCTGATGCTCTTTGATGTAATTAGAATAAATTTCTCAGCATAATTATCAGCTAACTTTCTTATATTGTTATTTACTCCCTCATTTATGTGCATTAGAAAATACTGTGAACGTGAGGCGGGTCGACAGTGACCTCTGCAAAAATTCAGTCGGCAATTTTACCCCCTTAGCCTTTGGGCAAAATGCATATTACAGGAATTCGACCTTTTTTCTTAATCTTTTTCAATGGCTTATTTATATTTATTTAGGAAAGTCTCATTTCTAATCTTCCTGATAGTAGTTCCCACTTGGAATCAAGAAACAAGATTTTTTTCCCCTTCCTGAGAGACTATTACTCATTCTGTCGACAAAACCTTTTATTCTGGAGGCTGGAAGATAATCTTATTACAGAATGCAAGACCAATGCATCCCACTCGCAAATCAGAAGCAACGAGAATACTTTAATTTTTTTTACGTTTTTTTTTCATTTCTAAGTTAACTTTACAACCGAAATAGTGTTTCTACACTATTTCCTGCATACCTCCTTCATAAACTCGCCAAGAACCACAGCGAACAAGATGCAGATTTCTAATCCAACATTTCATTCCTCTTAATTTGGATTCTCTCTTTACCTGTCCACAGACTACCGTTTTCCTGAAGCTTCTTCTGTATTTACGTATGGGTGGTTGTGAATCACTTTCAATCTCTGTAAAAATAAGATACTTAGAACTAAAGGAGACCTTTATTAGAACGACGTTTAACCTACTTGTGGGTTTATCGTGTTGATAAAACTTTTTCCTTTGAGTTGCTTTTACCACTTCTCGGCCACGGTATCTATATACTTCTGAAAGCTCTATCTCTCCTAGTTTCGTAAATCTGTGATAATAAATTTATTATAAGCACAAAGAAAAGATCATTGTTGGTCATTCACTAGCCACAAGGTGCCTCTCACTGTCTGCTGCATCCAGCCTCCTCAGCTCTGGAGAAAATCTGGATTATCTTCGTTTTCAGTTTTATCTTCTGGTCAGGCATCCCACGTCCCCGAGATTTGCCCACAGACTTGGCATCCTGCTTAATTGGACTCGCCGATTACTCCCCAGAATTTTGTGCACGCTTTGCTCTTCTTCATTGTGATGTAGGTCGATTTACTAATTCTTTATAAGTGTTTATTAGAAGTAGGATTATTCTGTTTTTTTTTATATATTATTACTGTATATTTTTATGAGGCCAAGGACATAAGCAATGTGAACAAGATAAGAGGCGAGAGGTCAGCCAAGAGATGGGATAGTTGACTCAGTCAACACAACACAGCAATGCTTAGCTTGGATGAATGCAACATGAAGAGAAAGACAAACACACACACACACACACACGCACACACACACACACACACACACACACACACACACACACACACACACACACACACACACACACACACACACACGACTGTCAGTGAATAAACAGAAGAATGGACGGGTACTTCCCTGTTTGCCATGCATTGCATCGACACAACAAAAGGAGAAAACCTCATGTGATCATGTATAAGCTCCAATGCACTTTGATAGCGCTTTAAATATACTCCAGAGTGGTGCTGTATATTTTGTCTTAAAATTTACAAAAATGTCTCTTGTATTATATTAAATGTCTTTTTGAAGCAAGCTAAGAGCAAGAATAATTAATTGACAAAACAATAATGAGATAAATACAGTAACCAAAACAGTCCAAATGATATAAGATGATGCAGTGGTCGGAGAAGTGGCAGATGCAGTTTAATATAGACAAATGCAAAGTTCTAAATATTGGACAAGAAAATATCCATGTCACATATAAACTAAATAATGTAGATCTTAATATTACGGATTGCAATAAGGATTTGGGAGTTCTGGTTAGCAGTAATCTATAGCCAAGACAACAGTGCACAAGTGTTTTCAATAAAACGAACAGAATCCTTGGCTTTATATCAAGGAGCATAAATAATAGGAGTCCTCAGTTTGTTCTTTAACTCTATATATCTTTGGTCAGGCCTTATTTAGATTATGCTGCACAATTCTAGTCACTGTATTACAGATGGATATAAATATACAAAGGAAGATAGCAAAGTTGATCCCATGTATCAGAAATCTTCCCTTAAGGCGTCATGAATTTTCGCCCACCATGAGGCAGGCCAAAGCAGCATGGGTTCGAGCCCTTGGCTTGTTGCAGTGTTATTATACGTAAATACTGATTGAGGTAATGATAAAAACTTTTCTGCCTCAAAGTCAAAGCCAAAATGTACAATATTAATAACAATTCAACGGGAAAAGTTCAGTCTCCTGTGCGTGGTAATAAGGAATCCTTTCCCAGCGAAATTCTGTCTAATTCTTGGCTCCTCGTCGACCTGACTATCTCGTGACTCGATTAGTCATGTTGAATAGAATCTAATTACGAACTTTTCTGTGGAAGTTTTTCGCTTCAAAAGTCATTATTATGTTTTTTTTTTTTTTTTTTACATCCCGATAATATTACCAGAAACTTTTGAAAATTTTTTCTTCCACTATATTTCAATTATTTGTTTTTCCCTGGATTTAATTTTTTTTCAAACTTTATTTGAAAAATGGTAAATATCAGATGCATGCGGATATTACGTCGTACTCGTAAAAGATATAGAATACGTAACATAATGACCAGGTTGATAGGTTTGAAACCTATCGACTGTCAATTGTATTTCTTTAAATGGAAAATGAAAGATATCTTTGTTTTTTCTTTCCTGTTTTATTTGTCTGTCCAACGAGTTTTTTCACCATTTATCGAATAATTATCAAGATATTTTTTATCGAAAGATATTAAAATGTAGTGTAAATATTTCTCAGCATATAAACTCTCAGAGATATACACTTATTTATATATAATTGTATATACATTGTGACGAACTTTTACCTGGGGATTACATTCAAATGATTTCAGATGCTAATGCCTTCTGATGGATGGCCTGATCAACCAGGCTGTTGGTCCTAACCCTACGCTGTCCATCGTATGCCCCACAAACTGACTGATCAAGAAGTGACTTGAGGAAATTATCAGGTTCCCACTTGAAGATAGCCAGGGGGAGTCTGTTGATAATTCCCCAATAACTGTAGTCTTAGTATAACTAATTTGATAATAACAATGATTATATGAAGTTGGCTGCATAATTTCTCAGTAAAATTACTATTAACAACATACGAACATAAGGAAGAAGAAACACTGTAGCAGGCCTACTGGCCCATGCGAGGCAAGTCCAAGTCACCTCCCGGTTTAAACCAATGACCCTAAACCTAGTCAGGTCAGGTCATATCCACTTAAGGAAGGAGCATGGCATCAGACCTATCAGCACAAGCTAGTCAGGTCCAACTCACACCCACCCACACCCATTCATGTATTTATCCAACGTATTATTAAAACTACACAGCGTCCTAGCTTCTATGACGGTACTCGGGAGTTTGTTCCACTCATCCACAACTCTGTTACCAAACCAGTGCTTTCCTATATCCTTCCTGAATCTATTTTTTTCCAACTTAAAACCATTACTTCGAGTCCTGTTTTCTTTACCTTCATTTATTCCTGTTTTCATTTATACACCTCGATCATATCCCCGCTAATGCTACGCCTTTCTAGAGAGTGCAGATTCAGGGCCCTCAGTCTGTCCTTAATCCACTGGTCCATACAATCCAGGCGTCATGAGTTTTCGCCCACCATGAAGCAGGCTAAAGCAGCATGGGTTCGAGTCCTTGGCTAGTCGCAGTGTTGTTATTGATCAATACCACTCGTTCGTGGTCACAATAATATATATATATATATATATATATATATATATATATATATATATATATATATATATATATATATATATATATATATATATATATATATATATTATTGTTTAGAATTCACCGAACAGGCGAAATATTCACAAACACTAATATCAGGTCGAATGATATTCGAACGTATTAACCTTGAAACAAGGTACGTAGTACTCTACCACCGTACCACACTGGTCCAATACCTTCACGCCCAGCTAACGTCTAGCGTCAGCTGGAAGCCAAACTGTTGGACCAGTGTGGTACGGTGGTAGAGCGCTGCGTACCTTGTTCCAAGGATCATAGGTTCGACTCTCCTTCGACCTGAGATTAGTGTTCGTATATATATATATATATATATATATATATATATATATATATATATATATATATATATATATATATGTCGTGCCGAATATGTAAAACTGGTCAATTAGCAAGAACTCATTTAAAATTAAGTCCTTTCGAAAATTTTCTCTTATACACTTAAAGATATATTTTTTTCATTAATGATAATGTAAAAATTTATGATTTTGCACCAAAAGTATCTTAGAAAACTTACCTAACCTTATTATAACAAGAACAATTTATTTTAGCCTAACCCAACTAAATATATTTTAGATACGTTTACAATAATTTAATACTAAACAAACACAGTGAAATATATTTTTTTCGTTAGGTTCAGAATGATTTTGGCGACATTATTGTATACACAAATTTTCACTTGTCCTATATGGCAAGATGAGCGTTGCTATTTAAGCCAAGATCGCAAGTTCTGCCTATTCGGCACGACATATAAATATATATATATATATATATATATATATATATATATATATATATATATATATATATATATATATATTTGTGTGTGTGTGTGTGTGTGTGTGTGTGTGTGTCGTGCCGAATATGTAAAACTGGTCAGTTAGCAAGAACTCATTTAAAATTAAGTCCTTTCTAAAATTTTCTCTTATACGTTTAAAGATATATTTTTTTCATTAATGTTGAAGTAAAAATTTATAGTTTTGCACCAAAAGGAACTTAGAAAACTTACCTAACCTTATTATAACAAGCACAATTTATTTTAGCCTAACCCAACTTAATATATTTTAGATTTGTTTACAATAATTTAATACTAAACAAACACAGTGAAATATATTTTTTTCGTTAGGTTCAGAATGATTTTGGCGAAATTATTGCATACTCAAATTTTCACTTGTCCCATATAGCAAGATGAGCGTTGCTATTTAAGCCAAGATCGCAAGTTCTGCCTATTCGGCACGACATATATATATATATATATATATATATATATATATATATATATATATATATATATATATATATATATATATATATATATATATATATGTATATATATATATATATATATATATATATATATATATATATATATATATATATATATACATATATATATATATATATATATATATATATATATATATATATATATATATATATATATATATATATATATATATATATATATATATATATATATATATATGCAAAACAACCACTCTGAAAGAATAGAGAAATTCCAAGCGCTTTCGTGACTACTCACATTATCAAGGAACTATGAAAGTAAAGCATCCAAGGAAGCTATATAAGGGGTCTGGCCGGCCAGACCCCTTATATAGCTTCCTTGGATGTTTTACTTTCATAGTTCCTTGATAATGTGAGTAGTCACGCCAGCGCTTGGAATTTCTCTATTCTTTCAGAGTGGTTGTTTTGCATATTTTGAAATCACCTGTTTACTGTGATCTTATTGCATATATATATATATATATATATATATATATATATATATATATATATATATATATATATATATATATATATATATATATATATATATATATATATAGATATAGATATATATGTCGTGCCCAGTAGGTAAAACTTGCGATTTTGGCTTAAGCAGCAATGCTCTTCTTGCCGAATAAGGCAAACTAAACTTTGTGTATGGAATAATCTCGCAAAAATCATTCTGAACCTAACGAAAAAAAATATTTCATTGTGTTTCTTTATTATTGAATTATTGTAAACTTAATATAAAATATATATAGCTGGATTAGGCTTAATTAAATTGCACTTCTTATAATAAGGTTAGGTAAGTTTTTTAAGGCTCTTTTGGTACAAAATTATAATTTTTTACAAAAACATAAATGAAAAAAAAATATCCTTAAACGTATAAGAGAAAATTTCGGAAAGGACTTAATTTTAAATAAGTTCTGATTAAAAATATATAATTACTCTGCTTGCTTTTTTATCATCCTGTTTCCATGTTTGTGTCAAGGCATGATTTAGTGACCAGTATTACATTACTGAAATGGCTTACTGCCCAGTGTTACATTACTGAAATGGTTTATTGCCCAGTGTTACATTACTGAAATAGCTTACTGCCCAGTGTTACATTACTGAAATGGCTTACTGCCCAGTGTTATATTACTGAAATGGTTTACTTCCCAGTGCTACATTAGTGAAATTGCTTTCTGCCAAGTGCTACACTACTGACCTGATTTACTGCCCAGTGCTACATTATTGGTCTGACTTGCTGCCCTTAGCGATGGACACAAAGGTAATTGGAGGCTGACATTATGGGTACGTTGCATCAGTTTAAGTCAATAAGTCGTAGAGGTAATATTCACTGAAGGTGGAAGATATAGATTAAAGACAACTGCCTGATCACCAGGCTGATGTTTACTGGGATTACTTTTATGAAGCTTTCACTGGGAAAATAAGAGACATCACAGTCAACTATAAGAACACACACACACACACAAACACACACACACAAACACACACACACATACACACATACACACACACGCACACACATAAACATACACACACACACACACACATACACACACACACACACACACACACACACACACACACACATACACACACACACACACCTGACAATATATATGTACTATTAATACATGTTCCCATATTTCACACCAGGTGTTTCACCCCTGGTAACGTGTCAGTGCTGCAGTATTGCTTGATTTTTCACCTTCTACATCCACGTTATTGTAAAATATTCGTTTGTACCGACAAGGTCGCTAGCGCCCAATGGACCATAGTACCAGGCAGCAGAATGAGTGGTGGCAGTGGTACCAGTGATACTAGTGGTAGCGTTTAAACAACATTATCATTAGCATTTATAATAATGGCAGCAACAACATTAACAAATAACAAACATACAGTAACCAGCAAACAAGGTTAAGGAGGAAAAACTTCGAAACCACAAAGATAAGACAACATGGGTCTCAAAACACCTCGGAAGAAAGACCATTATCTGGTTTTCTGAGTTTTTACGAGTACTGTGAAGAACATTTTCATTCGCTCCGACCATGAATGACTTGCATGACGACCTCAGTTCTAAAGTTTTACATTCTTGATGTACGTCTTGGGAATGAATTATAAATGTCTTCTCTTGAGTTTCTACCGTATTTTGGTATAGCAGACACACTTTTTCATGTCCTTAACAGGAGTAATGCATGCAGCTAGGAATTTGCTTCCTAAAAGACCAGTGTCAGATGCTTCTTCCCTCTGACATTCTCAACAGGAGTAGAAGATGCAACTAAGCAGTTGGCTTTATTCAAAACCAGTGTCAGCCCTCCTGTTCTCAACTCTCAGATGTTCCTTTCTGTCATCCTCAACAGGTGTAGCGTCTGCAGCCAGGAGCCTGCTTCATCAGGAGCCAGTGTCAGCTCTCCTCTTCTCAACTCCCAGATGTTCCTTCCTCCTATCATCCTCAATGAGGGCAAGGGAAGGATGGAAGGGTGAAACGGAAGGGAGTAAAGAAAAATAGGAGGGAGCGGGATAAAAGTTTAATGGGGAGGAAGAAAAACGTAAAGAGGAGGGAAAAGGTAGAATAACAGGTAGAGGAGAACACATTAAAATCAGGTAAAAAATAATGTCAAGATATCTTGAAATATAACATAGATTATTATGCTGTTTATCTCTACATTCCTCAATAAGCAGACAATCAGGAACAAGTGTTCAAGAAAGTGGCTTTATGGACACTTTCTTGAGCACGTTCTCCTTAATTCTCTACTTATAGAAGAATACAGAGACAGTCAGCATAATAATCTACGTTATCTTAATAACATAATCTACGTTATCTTATTAACAATGATCACGAAAAAGAAAACATGCGAACAAAATCGTAAGGAAGCGTGGAAATACAAAGCAAAATAGAGAGAAGAAGTGGGTTCAGAACCTTGGGATTAGATCATTGTTTCAGATTACGCAAGTGATCTAAACCCGTGATTGACAAGAAGACAACAGGTTGAATAGCTCTTATCGCTACAGGATTGCTGAAGCGGTATACGCCGGCTTATCTTTTAACGAAAAGGCCATTTGGGCAGGAAACACGGAGATAACCACTCACTTCCCATGGATCGTCATTGCACCTCCATTTCACAGTAATTGTGGCCATTACCTCCGGAATTACAGGGACAAATAGTACTGCGAGGGAGAAGGGTTGGCCATGCTGGCAACATTGCTGGCCCTGCTGGCAACACTGTTGGCAGTTCTGGCAACGCTGCTGCTGCTAGTGTTGGCAGTCCTGGCAACGCTGCTGATGCTAGTGTTGGCAGTCCTGGCAACGCTGCTGCTGCTAGTGTTGACAGTCCTGGCAACGCTGCTGCTGCTAGTGTTGACAGTCCTGGCAACGCTGCTGCTGCTAGTGTTGACAGTCCTGGCAACGCTGCTGCTGCTAGTGTTGACAGTCCTGGCAACGCTGCTGCTGCTAGTGTTGACAGTCCTGGCAACGCTGCTGCTGCTAATGTTGGCAATCCTGGCAATGTTGCTGCTGATAATGTTGATATTCCTTACCACGCTGCTGCTGTTAGTGTTGGCACTCCTGACAACATTGAAGCTGCTGGTGTTGGCACTCCTGGTAACTCTGCTGGTGTTGGCACCCCTGGTAACTCTGCGGGTGTTGGCACTCCTGGTAACTCTGTTGGTGTTGGCATCCCTGGTAAATCATTCTCAGAAATATAAACAAACTCTTCACTTACTTCCGACGTGACAGTAGAACTACATCAACATTGTACTGGAGATCCATGCAAGTTTTACAGGAAAAAAAAAGGGGGAGGAGAAATTAATCAGTAAGTCAGCGATTTCCAAAATTTGGTTTGTCTCCCACTTGACTAGGCCATCTAAATGACAGTCTGACTTTCAAAAACTTATTTGATATCATCTGAACCTGACGTCACTGGCTCTAGAATTTTTCATATTTTGACGTGCATTTCTGTATATTATTCTGAATCAAAATATTTATTTTTCTAGTGGAATTAAGTCGTAGCATTTTTGACCACTTGCTAGAGAATCGTTGGTTTTTCTCTCTGAAGGAAGTGTTAATACACTCACTTGGACGTGCATATCTTTACAGAGGTTGAGATATCTTTAATTTGATGTTGACGCCTGGAGTAGCCTTTCAGACTTGTATAATCTCAAGAATAAATTCTTTCCATTTTCTACCCTGTCTTCTCTGTTAGTCTTCCACACTTCTCAATTTTCTAACCTCTCAGTCTTCTACATTTTCAATTTTTTTTAACGTTCCTGTCTTCAATCCTCTCATTTTTAACTCGTTCTTCAAGCCTCTCATTCTTCAAGCCTCTCATTCTTCAAGCCTCTCATTCTTCAAGCCTCTCATTCTTCAAGCCTCTCATTCTTCAAGCCTCTCATTCTTCCAGCCTCTCATTCTTCCAGCCTCTCATTCTTCCAGCCTTTCATTCTTCAAGCCTCTCATTCTTCGAGCCTCTCATTCTTCGAGCCTCTCATTCTTCGAGCCTCTCATTCTTCGAGCCTCTCATTCTTCGAGCCTTTCATTCTTCAAGCCTCTCATTCTTCAAGCCTCTCATTCTTCAAGCCTCTCATTCTTCAAGCCTCTCATTCTTCCAGCCTCTCATTCTTCCAGCCTCTCATTCTTCCAGCCTCTCATTCTTCCAGCCTCTCATTCTTCAAGCCTCTCATTCTTCGAGCCTCTCATTCTTCGAGCCTCTCATTCTTCGAGCCTCTCATTCTTCGAGCCTCTCATTCTTCGAGCCTCTCATTCTTCGAGCCTTTCATTCTTCAAGCCTCTCATTCTTCAAGCCTCTCATTCTTCGAGCCTCTCATTCTTCGAGCCTCTAATTCTTCGAGCCTCTCATTCTTCAAGCCTCTCATTCTTCAAGCCTCTCATTCTTCAAGTCTCTCATTCTTCGAGCCTCTCATTCTTCGAGCCTCTCATTCTTCAAGCCTCTCAATCTTCGAGCCTCTCATTCTTCGAGCCTTTCATTCTTCAAGCCTCTCATTCTTCAATCCTCTCATTCTTCAAGCCTCTCATTCTTCAAGCCTCTCATTCTTCGAGCCTCTCATTTTTCAAGCCTCTCATTCTTCAAGCCTCTCATTCTTCGAGCCTCTCATTCTTCGAGTCTCTCATTCTTCAATCCTCTCATTCTTCAAGCCTCTCATTCTTCGGGCCTCTCATTCTTCAAGCCTCTCATTCTTCGAGCCTCTAATTTTTCAAGCCTCTCATTCTTCGAGCCTCTCATTCTTCGAGCCTCTCATTCTTCAAGCCTCTCATTCTTCAAGCCTCTCATTCTTCGGGCCTCTCATTCTTCAAGCCTCTCATTCTTCGAGCCTCTCATTCTTCAAGCCTCTCATTCTTCAAGCCTCTCATTCTTCGAGCCTCTCATTCTTCAAGCCTCTCATTCTTCAAGCCTCTCATTCTTCAAGCCTCTCATTCTTCAAGCCTCTCATTCTTCAAGTCTCTCATTCTTCAAGCCTCTCATTCTTCGAGCCTCTCATTCTTCAAGCCTCTCATTCTTCAAGCCTCTCATTCTTCGAGCCTTTCATTCTTCAAGCCTCTCATTCTTCAAGCCTCTCATTCTTCGAGCCTCTCATTCTTCGAGCCTCTCATTCTCCAAGCCTTTCATTCTTCAAGCCTCTCATTCTTCGAGTCTCTCATTCTTCAAGCCTCTCATTCTTCGAGCCTATCATTCTTCAAGCCTCTCATTCTTCGAGCCTCTCATTTTTCAAGCCTCTCATTCTTCAAGCCTCTCATTCTTCGAGCCTCTCATTCTTCGAGTCTCTCATTCTTCATTCCTCTCATTCTTCAAGCCTCTCATTCTTCGGGCCTCTCATTCTTCAAGCCTCTCATTCTTCAAGCCTCTCATTCTTCAAGCCTCTCATTCTTCGAGCCTCTCATTCTTCAAGCCTCTCATTCTTCGAGCCTCTCATTCTTCAAGCCTCTCATTCTTCTAGCCTCTCATTTTTCAAGCCTCTCATTCTTCGAGCCTCTCATTCTTCGAGCCTCTCATTCTTCAAGCCTCTCATTCTTCAAGCCTCTCATTCTTCGGGCCTCTCATTCTTCAAGCCTCTCATTCTTCGAGCCTCTCATTCTTCAAGCCTCTCATTCTTCAAGCCTCTCATTCTTCAACCCTCTCATTCTTCAACCCTCTCATTCTTCAACCCTCTCATTCTTCAAACCTCTCAAACTTCTATCATCTCAATCTTCTGTTCTCTCAATCTTCCACTTTCTCAGTCTATTTAAGTCACAATCATCAACCATCTTACTCGTCTATCCTCTCAATCTTCAACCCTCTCAATCATCTTCCCCCTCCATCATCTTCCCCCAACGCTTCATACATAATTCTGGTGTCGAGTACACTAATTTCACTTACCTCTCTGACTGATCTTATACTTTTGCTCGTTTCTTTTAGCTTTTATTTTCTACTGCACATGGATTTTATTTACTGTATATTAAATATTTATTATTATTATTATTATTATTATTATTATTATTATTATTATTATTATTATTATTATTGCTGTTAATATTATTACAATTTTATATAGTAATACTAGAATTATTCTTTCTACAGTTACTGTTGCTCCTCCAACTAGTACTACTATTTTGCTGCTATTACTACTGCTACTACTACTACTACTACGTTACTATTTCAAATTATTACTTTTTATTTTTTATTACATTATACCTAGTAAATGTTATCTTGAATTTAATTAGTATTACCATCTATGTTATTATAATTTGGCTCCTTCACTCTCCTAGTTCATGTAACACAGCCCAGTTATCTTCTCACTGTTGAATCCTGACTACATCCAATAACGAAGTACGGGTGAAAACGAAATAGTTATCTCAGCGTTTCCGGCCTTAACGACCTTCCTTAATTACCCGTTCATTAATAGGGGAAGTGTCAGCAATACGAAATACGACGCTTTAAGTTTACTGGGTGTAGTGTATTGTGTGTGTGTGTATTGTGTATGTGTGTGTGTACTCACCTAGTTGAGGCTGCAGGGGTCGAGTCCAAGCTCCTGGCCCCGCCTCTTCACTGGACGCTACTAGGTCACTCTCCCTGAACCGTGAACTTTATCATACCTCTGCTTAAAGCTATGTATGGATCCTGCCTCCACTACATCGCTTCCCAAACTATTCCACTTCCTGACTACTCTGTGGCTGAAGAAATACTTCCTAACATCTCTGTGATTCATCTGTGTCTTCAACTTCCATCTGTGTCCCCTTGTTACTGTGTCCCATCTCTGGAACATCCTGTCTTTGTCCACCTTGTCAATTCCTCTCAGTATTTTGCATGTCGTTATCATGTCCCCCCTAGTGTTGTCAGGTCGATTTCCCTTAACCTCTCCTCGTAGGACATACCTCTTAGCTCTGGGACTAGTCTTGTTGCAAACGTTTGCACTTTCTCTAGTTTCTTTACGTGCTTGGCTAGGTGTGGGTTCCAGACTGGTGCCGCATACTCCAATATGGGCCTAACGTACACGGTGTACAGGGTCCTGAACGATTCCTTATTAAGATGTCGGAATGTTGTTCTGAGGTTTGCTAGGCGCTCATATGCTGCAGCAGTCATTTGGTTGATGTGCGCTTCAAGAGATGTGCCTGGTGTTATACTCACCCCAAGATCTTTTTCCTTGAGTGAGGTTTGTAGTCTCTGACCCCCTAGACTGTATTCCGTCTGCGGTCTTCTTTCCCCTTCTCCAATCTTCATGGCTTTGCACTTGTGTGGTGGAACTCCAGGAGCCAATTGCTGGACCAGATCTGCAGCCTGTCCAGATCCCTTTTTAGTTCTGCCTGGTCTTCGATCGAATGAATTCTTCTCATCAACTTCACGTCATCTACAAACAGGGACACTTTGGAGTCTATTCCTTCCGTCATGTCGTTCACAAATACCAGAAACAGCACTGGTCCTAGGACTGACCCCTGTGGGACCCCGCTGGTCACAGGTGCCCACTCTGACACCTCGCCACGTACCATGACTCGCTGCTGTCTTCCTGACAAGTATTCCCTGATCCATTGTAGTGCCTTCCCTGTTATCCCTGATTGGTCCTCCAGTTTTTGCACTAATCTCTTGTGTGGAACTGTGTCAAGCGCCTTCTTGCAATCAAAGAAAATGCAATCCACCCACCCCTCTCTCTCTTGTCTTACTGCTGCCACCATGTCATAGAACTCCAGTAGGTTTGTGACACAGGATTTCCCGTCCCTGAAACCATGTTGGCTGCTGTTGATGAGATCATTCCTTTCTAGGTGTTCCACCACTCATCTCCTGATAATCTTGTCCTTGACTTTGCATACTATTCATGTCAGTGACACTGGTCTGTAGTTTAGTGCTTAATGTCTGTCTCCTTTTTTAAAGATTGGGACTACATTTGCTGTCTTCCATACTTCAGGCAATCTCCCTGTTTCGATAGATGTATTGAATATTGTTGTTAGGGGTACACATAGTGCCTCTGATCCCTCTCTCAGGACCTATGGAGAGATGTTATCCGGCCCCATTGCCTTTGAGGTATCTAGCTCACTCAGAAGCCTCTTCACTTCTTCCTCGGTTGTGTGTACTGTGTCCAGCACTTGGTGGTGTACCCCACCTCTCCGTCTTTCTGGAGCTTCTTCTGTCTCCTTTGTGAACATTTCTTTGAATCTCTTGTTGAGTTCCTCACATACTTCACGGTCATTTCTTGTTGTCTCTCCTCCTTCCTTCCTTAGCCTGATTACCTGGTCCTTGACTGTTGTTTTCCTCCTGATGTGGCTGTATAACAGGTTCGGGTCAGATTTGGCTTTCGCTGCTATGTCGTTTTCATATTGCCGTTGGGCCTCCCTTCTTATCTGTGCATATTCATTTCTGGCTCTACGACTGTTCTCCTTATTCTCCTGGATCCTTTGCCTTCTATATTTCTTCCATTCCCTAGCACACTTGGTTTTGGCCTCCCTGCATCTATGGGTGAACCATGGGCTTTTTCATTATCCCTGTTACCCTTGGGTACAAACCTCTCCTCAGCCTCCTTGCACATGGTTGTTACATATTCCATCATCTCATTAACTGGCTTCCCTGCCAGTTCTCTGTCCCACTGAAACCCGTTCAGGAAGTTCCTCATTCCCGTGTAGTCCCCTTTCTTGTAGTTTGGCTTCATTCGCCCTGGCCTTCCTGCTTCCCCCTCCACTTGTAGCTCTACTGTGTATTCGAAGCTTAAAACCACATGATCGCTGGCCCCAATAGGTCTTTCGTATGTGATGTCCTCAATATCTGCACAACTCAAGGTGAATACTAGGTCCAGTCTTGCTGGTTCCTCCTCTCCTCTCTCTCTTGTAGCGTCCCTTACGTGTTGGTACATGAAGTTTTCCAGTATCACCTCCATTATCTTGGCTCTCCATGTATCTTGGCCCCCATGTGGCTCCAAGTTCTCCCAATCGATTTCCTTGTGGTTAAAGTCACCCATGATCAGGAGCTTTGCCCTGCATGCATGAGCTCTTCTGGCCACTGCAGCCAGTGTGTCAACCATCGCTCTATTGCTCTCATCATACTCTTGCCTTGGCCTCCTGCTGTTCTGTGGTGGGTTATGCATCACTGCAATTACCACTCTGGGACGTCAAGAGTGAAGCGGTCCTGCTATGTAATCGCTTGCTTCTCCACTGTCTCCTCTCTCCAGTTCATCAAAATTCCATCGGTTTTTGATCAGCAGTGCCACTCCTCCTCCAACATCCCCTGTTCCCTCTGTCTTTCCTCAGGATCTGGTATCCCGTTGGAAAGATGGCATCTGTTATCATACCTGTAAGCTTGGTTTCTGTGATCGCTATGATGTCTGGTGATGCCTCTTTGACTCTCTCGTGCCACTCCTCCCACTTGTTTGTTATTCCATCAGCGTTTGTGTACCATACCTTCAGAGTCCTCTCCAACACTGTGGTTTGGGGGGCTTGTGAGGGTGGGAGACCTGGTAGCGTACTGTGGGATTCTATAGCTGGGTGTTGGGTGGAAGCTGTGAGTATGGATTGTAGATTGTAGTGTTGGGATGGTGTGATAGGTTGTGGGGTTCCGAGGATGGTTCTGTGTGTGCTTGCCCTTGCTGATCTGTCCTGCTCTGATTGATCTCTGCTGGTTCCGTCCTTGTCTCCTTTCCTAGCTCCTTTCGCTTTTTGTCCTCTCCCTCAGCTGCTGTCGTTCTGTTTGTGTTCTGTCTCTGTCTAGAAACACCCTCTTGTACTCTTCCGAGTACTTCAACCGTGGTTTCTCTTGGAGGATCCTGTTCTGCACTGTTTCTATCCTGAGAATCAGCTTGATCGGTCGTTTTCTCCCTTTCAAGTACCCTTCGATTCTCTGAAAATTTACAATCTCGTGTGTGTGTGTGTGTGTGTGTGTGCCGATAACACCGGACTAAGAAATATGAAATTCTGTTTCACGCTCTTTTTAGATTATACGAGAAAGCACATGAGTTAAAGCTGAATGTGCAGAACTCTCTGCCGGCATTTTTCTTGACTGCCATAAAGCATTTAATATTGTACCACTGTAAAGGTTTGTCCAAAAATCGGAGAAAGAATAACGAAACTGAGTCGGTGAGTTCCTCAGAAAAAAGAATATAATCATAGTGCTTAAACGACGACATTTATTAAATGTCGCCTGTTTAAGCACATTTTACCTTGATATATGTCGATCTCTCACACTTCACACAAGGAAAAAGTGTTACGAGTGGCAGGGAGCATCAACAGAATTTCAGTGGCATATGCCTTCTGAAATCTTAATGAAGAGTCCTTTAGGGACCAATACGGATCAAATGCCAGGCCAATTGCATCACAGGATGGCACCCACACATTTTATCAAGCACTCGCGTATATAATAAAATGTCCTGAGGTTTGCATCGAGAGCAATCATAAAGCCGAAAGTACTGACCTACGAAAAGAGACTGACAAAATTGCACTTGATCTATGAAAACATGAGAAGCAGCTGTGATTTGATCACGACGTACGAATTATTCAGTGATCGTGACTAGATGCATGGAAAAGAGAAGAATTAGGGACGAGGGAACATAACTGCTGATCCAAGACGAAAATATCCCTCAGAGATGATTAGGACTAATTTCTTTAGAATCAGGATGGCTAAGCAGTGGATGAGATATTAACGGAGGTAGTAACATTCAGTAACTTTAAATCCAGAGCCTAAACACTTAAAATCAAGAAGCTGTATGTCTTAGCTAGGAGCTAAGAAATACACACAACCTACGACAAACACTACTACTTGAGTACGACTGATTACACTGAATGAGAATGGATACGTACTGCATGTGGGAGCACTCAAGTAACGAAGATCTACAGTACGTGGCAGGAGACAGGAGAAATACTGGACTGCTGGACAGCAGCAACTGCAGTGCCAATATTCAAGGGGAGAGGCAGGGAGCTCCAGACCAGTATCCCTGACAGGAATATTCAATAACGTGTTGGAGGAAACTCTTAGAGAACGGAAGGGCAGACCACCTGGAGAACATCGGCTCTACACGGGCCATAACAAACACGAGTTTAGAGTAGGGTAATCAGGCCTCACTACACTAATAGCCAATGATATGACAAAAGGAAGTGAGGCTGGAAAAGGAATGTTTGTAGAATGCATGTTCTTGAAGCTCTTTGAAGAGGAGGAAGGTATCTTGATGCTCGTAGAGACCTCTTGATCTAAGGAAATGCAACTATTTTTCCCTTTCTTGATTCAAACCTGATAACACCCCCTTTTCACCAGAAGTGCATAGGTCTTACTGTGATAATAATAATAATAATAATAATAATAATAATAATAATAATAATAATAATAATAATAATAATAATAATAATAATAGTAATAATAATAATAATAATAATAATCTATGAACGATAATTCACGAGTTACTAATATTCATATCACACAGTCATCCATCCGATTACATGCAGGAGCAAATAGTGATTAACCTAACTAAATGATCCGTTTGATGGATACATGAAGTCTAAAGTATATATACACATACCACACAGCAAAGCACACAACGAGGAAAAATTCTGAAAGGCATACCTGCATCCACTACACCACCCAGCACAAAATTCTAACAGGTATACGTGCATCCACTATGGCACCCAGCACAAAATACATCGAGGGAAAAAAACATATGATAATAACATAGGCACACGTCCATTACGATGGTGGGGAAACAGTATCATGTTTGCCATTACTGCCACTCACACAGTGAGAGTCGATACCTGATCTGTTCCAGCCCAAGTGGAGCTGTCGCTCTCGCTCTGGCTCTCTCTGTTGCACTTTCGCTCTACCGCTCTTGCTCTCGCTCTCTCGCTCTGCCGCTCTTACTGGCTCTATTGCTGTCTTTCACGGGTTAATAGACAGTGAGTCTCGGATCAGTGAGGAGTTCGTAGTTGCTTCCTCCAGACTGAAGTAATACAGATAATCATGAATTATTTCTTCATGAAGTCTCCAGCTTAAGAAAGTTTATTATAAATTTGGACGCTGGTGCTGGAAGAAAGAGAGAGTTATACCGTATATTTAGAGTAATATGTACTATGATTGTCATCCTGGGTGTGTAGGAGAGATCACTTCAGTTACAAAAAAAAAAAACTTCTAGATGTTGTGTAAAAAGCTAAACCCGTGCAGGATATTTTTTATTTGTTCATAGAAATGATCGAAGAAAAGCATTTACACCCAGATTTTATACAAGAGACCTTAATACTGATTTCTAAAATTTTTACTATTCTCATTGTCTTTACTTCATTTTTCCATGAAATACATATGAAATAACGATATTTGTGCCTTCACTATGCTCTTCTTTGTGCTGAAGGTGTATCAGGAGTCTTGCTAAGATCCATCACACTCAAGCTGGATCCCTGAGTGAGCGAGTAAGTTTTGAGACGAGACATAAATCTGGAACACATATGGATCAGTCCCCTCGAGTGTCTCAGTTGTCCCGAGTTCGTCCTGGTGAAGAATAGTCGCTCACACATGAATAAGATCACCAACTTCTGGGAATTCTGTCGCGTGATCTTTCAGGCTCGACAATTTATCTCTGCGTCCTACGATGAATAAGCATTCCATGATGTAAGATGAATGGAGGCGAGGACACACCGAGTTTGGCAGCCAGTACAGACATCTGAGCAAAGTTTCAAGTCACTTCTTCCCGGATGTCACTTCTTGTGCGACTTTGCTAGAAGCTCTTGACAATTCCGTCTCTTCCTGTTGTCTCCCCAACATATCAGACATGGCGGAGTCGGGATATTTTTCCATCCCTTAGCATTACTTCGTCTCCTGAAAGTAAAGAGAATTGCAACTAATTCTGCGGAAGCCATGCAACATATATATACATAAGACATACAACATGCAGCATACAACATATAAGGAATACAATGCTTCCTTTAAATTATAATCAACACATGAAAAAAAGAGTGGAAAAAGATTTGTATTTTTAGGCCTTAGAGAACTCTTAGCAGATTTCTTGTACACTTATTCTATGAAGCAGTAAATTCAAATGGACCATCTATCCCTGTCTAATCTAAATTTCATCAGACAATAACATACTTTCATGATACTAACATTTGTGCAACTATAATAACTACGTACTTTACAAATTATTATGCATGCTGCCACTTATTCAAGCTACCATACATTCAACTACCATGCTGCCATACTGGTTAGGGACGTAACATAACATATTCGTATACAAGCAACTAAACAGTTTATAGTTCTTTGATGCAGTAAACTGACAAGTTGATAATTTAGATACATGTACAACACTTGGGTATCTTTAGTATAGAAACATTTTGCCAGACAGTGGCTTCACCAGTATAATACAAAGGTTGAGGGACTGATTACTTCAAACTCCTTCTGATCTTCACCATTCTTCTTTCTACTGGACTAATGAGGCCACTGTGTGGCGAAACGTGCAATTTTGTTTGAAACATTTCACCATTTGTCGTGTATCCTCAATGTTAGTGTTGGTATTTATATACACATCTGCTCTCATCTCAGCATATTTTGTCAGACACAGCCAATGTATACACTGTGAAGAACTGTCTGCTATTTTGTAAGACTCAGAAATCACCGTGTGGAAGTGGCTACTCCTCGAGTTCCATGTATTTATATACAACTGGTAGCTTATCAGAATTAAAACAAAAAATCCAATCTCTGGTCTTTTCAGCGCGCATCATTAACAGTTGTATACAACATTTCAAGTTTTATTGGTCTGGGTAAATGGATCATTTTGACTTCAGGTGAATTGTGCAGCTGAAGTGATCCATGCTCAGAGATGAGGTACTCCTTTCAATTTCTTCTTTTAAATAAATTTCGCCTATCATTTCTCTCTTCAATAATATTAGTTCATTCATTTACATCTAGGTATGTTTTATAGAGTCTAGACATTATGAACCTTTCAGGTAAGAATGTTGATCCTTGCAGCTGTACGACCCATTGTACAAAATGAAAATACATTACATCTCTTAAAGTTAAACTGTAAAAACAGAATACAGATTACACCGACTACAATGTAGCAATACACTGAACCATGATTATGTTCTGTTTACGTAAAAAGAATCCCATTGAACTGGAAGAATATTTTACATTTAAACAATTGTTTAAAATAAATATGATTGAGCTGAACTCTATAAATGCTATTGGTGATTGTAATTTAAGCATCGGTCACGAATTGTACGAGATGAATGTTGTTGTTGCCAATAAAACCTTTAGCCTAAATTTGTCAGGACTCAGGTCTTCTGGTGTACTGTTGGTGTTATGCATTATTGTTTATGAAAGTCTACATTATGATGGACTCTGGTGCTTTACTGGGAATTTTCAAACAAAACTGTTTCATAACTACTGTTGATACTGGATTAAGACCTTTACCTCCCTCATAGACGAATATATCTCTTCCGTGCTCCCCCCCTCTCTCTCTCTCTCTCTCTACCTCTCTCTCTCTCTCTCTCAGGTGTGTGTGTGTATGTGTGTGTGTGTGTGTGTGTGTGTGTGTGTGTGTGTGTGTGTGTGTGTGTGTGTGTGTGTGTGTGTGCGTGTGCGTGTGTCTGTCTGTCTGTCTGTCTGTCTGTCTGTCTGTCTGTCTGTCTGTCTGTCTGTCTGTCTGTCTGTGTCTGTGTATGGAGGGGGGGAAGAGAGAAAGAGCGAGAGATACGGGGTAAGAGACAGAGAGCCATACACACACACACACACACACACACACACACACACACACACACACACACACGAGATAGGTAGGTCGCTAGGAACTGTTAATGAATAAACGAAAGAATGGACGGAGACTCGAAGAGTGGTCTTACATGCAGGAGGTTCAACGCTGCTACCATTCAGCCAGAAAATTTACAAGGGATGATTTCAAGAAAAGGTCTTCCTCTGACATATTTGTGTCACAGAAGAGATATTTGTGAGCTCATCCTATTGTAAGTTCACTTGCTGAGTGGTAACACAATTTAGCCTCCTACATGTAAGGAAAACGGTTCGAGTCCCCGTCTGTTCTTCTGCATACTCATTGACAGCCGTTTATTACAACTATATAAGGGTAACCGTGGACGGTGTTACACTACTCTCAGATCTCTCTCCCTGCTCCCCTGCAACATTGCACAGCTCCTGATGACGCACTGAGAAGTGTGAAAGTACTTGAGTTAAAGATTGGGTATCTTTAATGAGGAACGTTTCGCCCCACAGTGGCTTCATCAGTCCATACAAAGGAGAATGGTAAAGAACAGGAGGAGTTTGAGGTAATCAGTCCCTCAGCCTTGAGTCGATGTAATCAGTCCATCAGTCTTGAAAAGAATGCAGCATATGAGCGAAAAAGTGGCTTATATACTGTAGGTACGAGAGGTGCAGGAGTCGTAGCTGGTATCAAATTTGTCCAATGTGGAAGTAGGTTGTGCCCAAGGATTAGGCAAGTGAAGAATTCCCTGTATGGACTGATGAAGCCACTGTGTGGTGGAACGTTTCCTCATTAAAAATACCCAAGTGTTTCACATGTGTCTAATTATATATATATATATATATATATATATATATATATATATATATATATATATATATATATATATATATATATATATATATATATATATATATAGTGCCGAATAGGCAGAACTTGCGATCTTGGCTTATATAGCAACGCTCATCTTGCCATATAGGACAAGTGAAAATTTTTGTATGCAATAATTTCACCAAAATCATTCTGAACCTAACGAAAAAAATATATGTCACTGTGTTTGTTTAGTATTAAATTATTGTAAACAAATTTAAAATATATTTAGTTGGGTTAGGCTAAAATAAATTGCTCTTGTTATAATAAGGTTAGGTAAGTTTTCTAAGATTCTTTTGATGCAAAATTAAAATTTTTTTACATTAACATTAATGAAAAATATATATCTTTAAACGTATAAAAGAAATTTTCAGAAAGGACTTAATTTTAAATGAGTTCTTGCTAAATGACCAATTTTACATATTCGGCACGACTTATATATATATATATATATATATATATATATATATATATATATATATATATATATATATATATATATATATATATATATATATATATATATATATATATGAATGTGTGTGTGATATAGAAGTATACCATTTCCAAATGGTATCTTCCAAATCATCATCTTGCGCCTCTCTTTGTTTTTCCCCTAGCCATCACTCTTCCATTCCATATCTCACTCCAGCACTCACTCTCACAGCCCATACATCAATCCACCTCTCTGTCTCCCAGTCCATATCTCCCTCCACCTGTGCTCTCTCTGTCTCTCTCTCACTCTCTATCTATCTATCTATCTATCTGTCTATCTATCTATCTGTCTATCTACCTATCTATATCTCCTTCCAGCTTTCACCCTCCCAGCACTTACGTCCTCCTCCCTCTTCTCCCTTTGATATCTTCCACCGACTCCACTTTTCTCACTCCAGCTTTTCCTGATATATATATTCTCCCTTTAATAAATATTTATATTAGGACCAGAGGCAGACCAGACGCTGTTGAAAACGTTTTTCCTCTTGCTCGGCCGCACTTGCAAGGGACCGTTTTTTTTACCTCCGCAGTTAAAAAATCAAACATTTTTGAGGGAATGAGATCAAACTGGCCTCGAGGATCGCCTCTGTAAACAAACTTTCTCGCGGGAAACTCCAGAACTTCAGAGATAGCCTTTGGTGCCGGAGACATATTGGGTCACCTCTGGGAGGGAGGGTAAAGGATAGCGGAGGGGATGATAGGAAAATGGTAGGGGATGGGGTGGTGATGGGAGGAGAGTGGAAGAAGGGGGCGGAAAGGAAGGAAAAGGTGAGGAAAAGTCGACTCTTACATATATAGATTAGATTAGATTAAATTCATACTGACTGGTGGCTTAATAATGGTTCAGAACGGACCACTCGTGGCATGACGAGTAGTCTAGGACCAATCATTCGTGACTTAACAATGGACCAGGACCGACCAAAATGCCATATAGTGTTAATTTCTGTGGATTAGTTGTGGGAATGACAAGCTGAAATGTTTGCCACATCGTACCTCTATTTAACTAATTACAAATTTATGTAAACATTACCACTAATAGGAAATTTGCAAAATATAATTGTGTTACATTTTACTACACGAGACTAATTATAAAAGTTAATAAGTCGCTCAATGAATTATAGGCTTTTTTAACGTGACCTCAAAGTCCGATGGGGTAATTTTCCACCTGAATGACAAACGTCACTATTAACACGTTGAGTCTCACTCACCTGCGGCTGACGTCTCTCTTTTACTCGCCTCTGGCAAAATTTATACACAAATTTTTTTTATTAATACAAGTCCTTGATGATGGCGAAGAATTGTGTACCTAAGAATTTGCAGCGTTCCTCCCTATCCTTGGAACAGAAGTGATTGCCTTCCATTACCAATGAGCTGATTGGCCTCTGCGTACTCACTCATTCACTCACTCAAAAAATACACACCCGTACCTAAAAACATTTTCATAAATAAGTTAATATTAATAATTATTAGTGTTATTATTAGCAATAATAACAATTACCTAACACCATTAACATAACCTGCATCATGTGTACAATTACCTAAAATAATATACATGCAAATTGGAGTCGATTAATACTTTCTCTTGAAAAATTAGTTATAATTTTTTTGCACGTGTCTTTCCCCCAAAAAAAAATCATCCCCACGATAGCTAATAAACTGAGGATGATTTTTAGTACTGTCAGTTAATGAAATTCACTCAATGTGCATCAAATTTGTTATGCATAACACCCATTATTTTTTGGCTCTTAGTGAGGATGTTGCGTTAATTGTACATTCTATACATCTCTGTATACACCTGTACTGTACGTCACATCTGCAGCTATACATTAAAACATATACATACACCACATATATAAAATATATATGCTGCTTTGCCTAATAACAAAAACACTAGATATGCATATATGCAGATATAGTGTATATAGAATATACACCTGATGTATACACTATATTGACAGCTATATATATAGCTTTATTTATAATATATAAAAAAACTGAAGCCCTGAAGAAGTACACATCTGATACACCTAATACATCACGGCATACAGAAACTGTAAAATACTAACATCGTATTAATCCATCCGCAAAATCCGCCTTATGATGTGACGACAGAGGAGTCAGTATTCGATTGAAGCGACAACAATAGCAAATACAACAGCTAATAACTAACATAATTAAACAAAACATATGCTAGCATCAGCAGTGTAAAAAAATATTAACAAAATGATAAGAATAACACTGCCACTAATAGCATCAATAATACCAATAACATTAATAGCAATAGCAATAGCAACCGACTAACAATAAGACCAAACCAATTACAATAGTAATGACAGCTGACTAACAATAACGATAACATTTGACTAACAACAATAAAGGTCTGACAGTAATAATAACAATCGACTAACAACAGTAACAGCACTCGACTAACATCAGTAACAACAACAATCTACTCGCAGTAACAACAATCGACTAACAGTAACAGCAATCGGCTAACAATAACAACAGACTAACAATAACGACAACAGACTAACAATAACAACAACAGACTAATAATAAAAACAATCAACTAACAATAATAACAACCGACTAACAAAAGCAAAAAAAATATCGACAAACACTGGAAACAACACTCGATTTACACATATACTGTCTTCACGAACCAGCTGCAGCAGCACTAAGAATACAGCAGAAACCAGCTGCAGCAGCACTAAGAATACAGCAGAAACCAGCTGCAGCAGCACTAAGAACTCAGCACACACCAGCTGAACCAGACATGTTGTACAAACAGTCACCATTTACACTGGTGATGGAAAGGCTGATACCTCTGCAAAGGATCGAATACCAACATTGGCCACATTTCAGTACTTTGTTAAACGCCAAAACTAGTTGTTATTGCTCGTTCAAGCGTTCATTTTCACAACTCAGCAGTCCTACATGAGTTGTGTGGTCCGCAGGGTAACGAATGCAAATAATCCGCACTTAGGAGAGAGGAGCTTCTCTCCTGTCAGTTAGTGTGACTTTGTAAATGGTCCAAGTCGGACCGAAACGTCGTCGTCTAAATGCGGGTTATTTGTGTATTGTTCCAGTCACGGTATTGTGCCTTTTTGTTATTTAGGCAACGTATGAGATCCCCAGGGCAAGTAGCTTGTCGGGGTCCCAGGGCAAGCAACTTATGGGAGTCCCAGGGCAAGCAAATTATGGGAGTTCAATTGCAAGCAGCTTATGGGAGTTCCAGGGCAAGCAATTTATAGAAATCCCAGGGCAAGCAATTTATAGAAATCCCAGGGAAAGCAATTTATTGGAGTCTTAGAGCAAGCAACTTATAGGAGTCCCAGGGCAAGTAATTTATGGGAGTCCCAGGGCAAGCAATTTATAGGAGTCCCAGGTCAGGACATACTGGCTCATTGCTGAACGAGTCTGTCATAGCTGCAAATATTTTTCCTAAAAATTACATTAACTTATCTCAAAAGCGTCACATTTTTGCCCCAGAATATATACAACCGTTTTGGAAAAGGAGAATCCCTATCGAGTTGAGGCCCATTCGTATGAAGACCCCTATTATGAGGTTGCTCTTTTCATTTCGGGCCCCTTCCATGTAGGGACCCCATTTGCTGTAGGATCCCCGAGATACTCGCTAATATCCTTGCTTGTTGCTGAGTTATTTGTAATGTATGTTGTCTGGGTCATTTGCTATTTGTTGTAAACTTCCTTGTGTGTGTGTGTGTACTCACCTATTTGTACTCACCTATTTGTGGTTGCAGGGGTCGAGTCACAGCTCCTGGCCCCGCCTCTTCGCTGATTGCTACTAGGTCCTATCTCTCCCTGCCCTATGAGCTCTATCATACCTCGCCTTAAAACTATGTATGGTTCCTGCCTCCACTACATCACTTTCTAGGCTATTCCATGGCCTGACTACTCTATGACTGAAGAAATACCTCCTAACATCCCTTTGATTCATCTGAGTCTTCAACTTCCAATTGTGACCTCTTGTGTCTGTGTCCCATCTCTGGAACATCCCGTCTTTGTCCACCTCGTCTATTCCGCGCAGTATTTTATATGTCGTTATCATGTCTCCCCTGAACCTCCTGTTCTCCAGTGTCGTCAGGCCGATTTCCCTCAACCTTTCTTCATAGGACAATCCCCGTAGCTCTGGGACTAGTCTTGTTGCAAACCTTTGCACTTTCTCTAATTTCTTGACGTGCTTGACTAGGTGTGGATTCCAAACTGGTGCTGCATACTCCAGTATGGGCCTGACGTAGATGGTATACAGAGTCTTAAACGAATCCTTACTGAGGTATCGGAAAGCTATCCGTAGGTTTGCCAGGCGCCCGTATGCTGCAGCAGTTATCTGATTGATGTGCGCCTCAGGAGATATGCTCGGTGTTATACTCACCCCCAGATCTTTTTCCTTGAGTGAGGTTTGCAGTCTTTGGCCATCTAAACTGTATTGTGTCTGCGGTCTTCTTTGCCCTTCCCCAATCTTCATGACTTTGCATTTGGCAGGGCTAAATTCAAGGAGCCAGTTGCTGGACCAGGCTTGTAGCCTGTCCAGGTCACTTTGTAGTCCTGCCTGATCCTCGTCCGATTTGATTCTTCTCATTAACTTCACATCATCTGCAAACAAGGACACTTCTGAGTCTATCCCTTCCGTTATGTCGTTCACATATACCAAGAACAACACAGGTCCTAGGACTGACCCCTGTGGAACCCCGCTTGTCACAGGCGCCCACTCTGACACCTCGTCGCGTACCATGACTCGTTGTTGCCTCCCTGTCAGATATTCTCTGATCCATTGCAGTGCCTTTCCTGTTATGTGTGCCTGGTCCTCTAGCTTTTGCAGTAACCTCTTGTGAGGAACTGTGTCGAAGGCCTTCTTGCAGTCCAAAAATACGCAGTCGATCCACCCCTCTCTCTCTTGTCTTACTTCTGTCACCTTGTCATAAAACTCTAGTAGGTTTGTGACACAGGATTTTCCTTCCCTGAAACCGTGCTGGTTGTCAATTATACACTTGTTTCTTTCCAGGTGCCCCACCACTCTCCTCCTGATGATCTTCTCCATGACCTTGCATACTATACACGTTAGTGATACAGGTCTGTAGTTTAGTGCCTCATGTCTGTCTCCCTTTTTAAAAATTGGGACTACATTTGCCATTTTCCATACCTCAGGGAGTTGCCCAGTTTCAAATGATGTGTTGAAGATCTTTGTTAATGGCTCACACAATATCTCTGCTCCCTCTTTAAGGACCCATGGAGAGATGTTGTCTGGTCCCACCGCCTTTGAGGTGTCAAGTTCGCATAGCAGCTTCTTCACCTCCTCCTTGGTTATATGTACCTCATCCAGCACTTGCTGGTGTGCCCCCCTGTTCTGATTTCTTGGAGTCCTACTGGTTTCCACTGTAAATGCCTCTTTAAATATTGTGTTGAGCTCCTGACATACCTCTCGGTCGTTTCTTGTGAATTCCCCATCACCCTTCCTCAGTCTGATTACCTGGTCCTTGACTGTTGTTTTCCTCCTGATGTGGCTGTA
>NC_091301.1:17324695-17334695 GCF_038502225.1 Cherax quadricarinatus | reverse complement strand
TCACCCCGGGGACTTTCTCCAAACAGATCCCATTTTGGCAAGGGGAACGCTCCTCGATCCTAAGACCCTCCGTATTGCAGTGGCTCTGCGTCTTGCTGCCCCAATTCACACGGAATATACGTGTATTTGCGGCGATGCACAAGCCGACCAATATGGTCTACATGGTCTTAACTGTTCCAAAACCAAGGGCTGGCAGGCAAGACACAATGAGGTCAACGACATCGTAAAGAGAACCCTTGCTACAGCTGAATGCCCAGCCGAGAGGGAGCCCCGATCACTAGCAGCCAACAATACCCACAACCCAGCAAACCGCCGCTATGGGATCACCATCTACCCTTGAAAGAATGGCAAGCTCTTAGCATGGGACTATACCTGTGTGTCCACACTGGCTGACACCTATATCCATCACAGTATCGGGCGACAGGGAGGAGCTGCTGACCACAGGGAGGAGTACAAGATCAGCAAGTACAGGGACATAAGCCAACAGTATCAATTTATCCCAGTGGGATCAGAGACCTTGGGATCATGGAGAAAAAATGGCACACGTTTCCTTAAAGAACTGGGTTCCAGACCCATCGACTCCACCAGGGACCCAAGGGCAGCCACTTTCATGTTCTAGCGCCTCAGCGTGGCCATCCAGAGGGAAAATGCATGCTGCATACTGGGCTCGCGTCCGGCTTCGGAGGAGCTGGAGGAAATTCATAACCTTTGATATATTATACCAATGTATTCATGTTTGTGTTTTCTATCAAATTATTCTGTCTATTAATAAAGTTAGCATGTACCATAAAAATATAGGGGGTGGTAGAAGAAAATATTCAAACAGCTCCGGGGAGAACCTTCAGTTGTCGCTGAGGGACGTTTATTGTCTTCTCTGAGGATGAGGGTCCCCAGTAAATTTCTAGAGGTGGTACCTCCCTATATATGTCGTGCCGAATAGTTAAAACTGCCGATTTTGACTTAAACAGCAACACTCATCTTGCCGTATAAGGCAAGCGAGAATTTGTGTATGCAATAATTTCACAAAAATTATTCGAATCCTAACGAAAAATATATATTTCATTGTGTTTGTTTATTATTAAATTATTGTAAACTTAGGTAAAATATATTTAGTTGGATTAGGCTAAATTAATTTGCGCTTGTTATAATAAGGTTTGGTAAGTTTTCTAAGGTTCTTTTGGCAAAAAATATTATTTTTTAAATTAACATAAATGAAAAAATATATCTGTGAACGTATAAGAGAAAATTTTAGAAAGGATTTAATTTAAAATAAGTTCTTGCCAATTGACCAGTTTTACTTATTCGGCACGATATATATATATATATATATATATATATATATATATATATATATATATATATATATATATATATATATATATATATATATATATATATATATATATATATATATATATATATATATATATATATATATATATATAATGGGGGGGTGAGTGTGCACTCATATTCATTATAAGTTGGTGGAGGTATTTTATTCGTCGGAAACAGGACAAGTGCTCTCTGACACGAGTTCAAGTCAGAGTCACTTGCTAAATACAATTTCTGGTACCATGATCGAGGCATTCCACTGGCTAACCAATTCCCCACAAGTTTTTTTAAAGATCACTTCTTATAGTATGATTCATTCTTGGTAAGCACAAAAACGAAGTACTTTCCAAAAGCTTCCATCGTGTATTAGTAACATTACCAGGTAGCTTCAAAAGCTGTCCTTTACGTTAAAAACGAAAATATATCATTTATACTGTGAAGGGTCACCTATTGCCTCTTTCGCATCAGTATTCAGTGACACTTAAGGAGACACTCTCCAGCATTATTCACCTTAGGAGTACGCTTAGAGTGGGATGAAATTCCAAGTGTGTACTGGAAGTGGCATCTCGCATTAAGGAATTCCAGCGCGGCTTTCATTAGTGATAATTGAATTAAACTCTTCCTTGGCCCGCACACGGGGAAACAAATCCAAATGAAAATTCTTCTCACGTCTTCATTATCTACGAGTCTCTTCAGGGTTCTAGCTCTCAACGTGACAATTCTTTTAAGAGTTTCCTTCGGACTGTAAATATTATGAATGTCTCTGTAAATGGGGAAACACTTAACAATGCACAAATAAAGATGATAATTAATAATAATAATAATAATAATAATAATAATAATAATAATAATAATAATAATAATAATAATAATAATAATAATAATAATAATAATAATTAATAGAGAGCTTCATTCATTCAGTGCGATCTTCAGTCTCTGTCCCTCGTGTTTATATTCTTTTCCAATATTCTTGCTCCCTTCCCTAATCTCCATAACCTTGCATTCGCTGGAGTTGAATTCATGTACCAACTTATCTGGCCAGTCATGAAGCTTGTCTAGATCCTTGCCTCGTGTGTGTGTGTGTGTGTGTGTGTGTGTGTGTGTGTGTGTGTGTGTGTTTGTGTGTGTGTATGTGTGTGTGCCTGTGTGCGTGCGTCTACGAGTGAAAAGCTTGCCTTCACTGCGATTGTCTGGCGTAATGCATGCGTCGAAATCTCTGCATTGTTGCTGCAGATACTACAAAAATTTCAACTACTGCCACTGTAGTAGCTGCTGCTCCATCAGCCCCTGCTGCTGCTGCTGCTGCTGCTGCTGCTGCTGCTGCTGCTGCTGCTGCTGCTGCTGCTGCTGCTGCTGCTGCTGCTGCTTCTGCTGCTGCTGCTGCTGCTGCTTCTGCTGCTGCTGCTGCTGCTGCTGCTTCTGCTGCTGCTGCTGCTGCTGCTGCTGCTGCTGCTGCTGCTGCTGCTGCTGCTGCTGCTGCTGCTGCTGCTGCTTCTGCTGCTACTGCTGCTGCTGCTGCTGCTGCTGCTCCTGCTGCTGCTACTGCAGCTGCTGCTGCTGTTGCTGCTGCTGCTGCAGCTGCTGCTGCTACTGCTGCAGCTGCTGCTGCTGTTGCTGCTGCAGCTGCTGCTGCTACTGCTGCAGCTGCTGCTGCTGTTGCTGCTGCAGCTACTGCAGCTGCTGCTGCTGTTGCTGCTGCTGCTGCAGCTGCTGCTGCTACTGCTGCTGTTGCTGCTGCAGCTGCTGCTGCTGTTGCTGCTGCTACTGTTGCCGTTGCTTCAGTCGTTGTTACAGGAGCTACTTTTAATAACAGGAAATAATTGTTCAATTCTATGAAGATGCAAAGAGGATTGTTTATGTATGAATATTCATAATTCAATCTCCTGCCCCAGATGTACCATAAAATATACCTTCAGGTGGTACGGGATGAGCAAAACAAGGGACGAGGTAAGTGAAAATATGCTGGATGATAATTCGATTTTCGACAACCCTTACCGGTATAACTATGACAATCATTCTGCGGCAAATATTTTGCTGACTGATTTTTATTGTTATTGTTCTAAATCACGATTTTGGAAAATTGTGCATAAATATTTTACCGTTGTTTATGACGCTGCTGAACTGAATGTTGCAAATGTTTTTGTTATGGTAGCAAATGTTTATTTTTTTGGCTGGTATTGACATTAAAGATACGTTAAATTTTTTCTTGTAAAATATATATATTTTAATTTCTTTCCCTCACGGAACATTAATATTATCAACGATATATTTATATTCTGGTGCAAAAGTTTTCATAGGTCTGATACGAAGCTACTACAGGTTTTTTTTTCGATTTTAGAGGTACTGGGGGGAAATGTGACGAGTCACAGCCTGATGATTATCTTTGAAAAAACAATTCTGCAGAATCATAATTCTTGACTTTGATATGGACGAAATTATGAGTATTAAACAAAGAATCAGGTGCATAATTTATTTCTTGACCGGATTACTAATTTTTCCCTCAGTGGTATTCAGCCTTTACAAGCAGATACAGAAGGTCTTTGACCAGTAACCGTGTTCGTAATAACATCCATATCACACACACACACACACACACACACACACACACACACACACACACACACACACACACACACACACACACACACACACACACACACACGTGTATGTGTATGCGGGCACGTTTAAATTACTGATAACAACTACCATATAAGTAACATAAGTTTTTCAGACATTCTTGTTTCTCTTTTATCAGTCAAAAATAAACGAGCTTAGTCCTTTCTCTTAATTACTCTTGTCTCAACTATATCAGCTAGAACGCAAAAATCAGCAGAGTTAAAAATTATATCTTCAAAACTATATAAAAAAATTATTAATATTTACAAAAAAAGGCCATATAATCACTATTTAATCTTAATATCATTATTATTATTTTTATGTGAAGCGTCAAATCCGTGAGGATCATTCAGTACAAGGATTGGCGAAGGTTCGCTGACTCGCCTACTAATCGCGAGAGGAAATAGATACACTATCAGCCAGGCTGCCGCTATTCCTCATATAAACACATTTCCTCGTGATTGACTCAGCACTCCAGCAACGTCTGCTTCCTGGGCGTGTTTGTCTCCTTGGTGGCCACACAAAGCTGACGGTCGCACCTGGTATTTGTTCAGGGATCGAACTCTCACTCGGGAGACCATCTCTAGCCCTTGACTGTTTCGACGGAAACCCCAGGGAGTTGTTGTTGCAGAGTGAAGAGCGCCTCTCTCCCTGACGAAGGTGTTGAGGGTGTGTGCAAGATGCTCCCTGGAGCCATCGGAAAAAAGAAAGACGTTTGAAAAAAACCCAAATTCCAGAAGGGTAACATAAATGTGTGAGAATATCCCTAGGTTGAGAAAGTGAAGATGAAAGCACGAAAGTGGCCAGTGTCTTGAAGGCGATGATAATGGTGTGTGTGTGAGAGAGAGAGGGAGAGAGAGAGAGAGAGAGAGAGAGAGAGAGAGAGAGAGAGAGAGAGAGAGAGAGAGAGAGAGAGAGAGAGAGAGAGAGAGAGAGAGAGAGAGGGAGAGAGAGAGAGAGAGAGCGTCCCTAGTGCTGGAAGGTGAAGATGAAAGCACGAGTGAGAGAAAGATAAAAAAAAGGCTGTTTTAATTCGTCACGTGTGACAGATAAAACAGGAGTCTGTAAACAAAATGGCTTAAAGCTCATAAACCAGATTTTTACACCTGTAATAATACCAAGGCAAAAAAATGTATTTCGATTCAGACCTGAAAAGGAAGAAAATGTAGGTATTGATTTCGCTGTGTGTGTCTTTGAATCAGTGAGAAAGAGAAAATGCATGTGTGCGTGTGTGTGTATATATATATATGTGTGCGTGTGCGTGTGCGTGTGTGTGTGTGTGTGTGTGTGTGTGTGTGTGTGTGTGTGTGTGTGTGTGTGTGTGTGTGTGTGTGTGTGTGTGTGTATTCGCGTTTGCAAGCGCGCGTCTGCGCTGTAAGAGAGAATACTAGGAAAAGACGTTCACAGAAGTGCAGTTAGGAATTGAGCGAATATAATTAATTGTTACTCAATGTCCTCTTCTCCCTTATTCGTGTTCTCTCAATACTGGAGTGAGTGTGGAGGAGCGTGTTTCCCAGGCGTACATGGTTACAAGCTTCTAAAGTTGCCATGGTATTCTCAAGCCACGGAATAACACGTTTACGTACAGCTGTAAGTGCCTTGTCTCAATCAGCGATGCTATTGCAAGATCCCGTGTACAAGGGAACAGGAATACTAGATTACAAGGCTATATCGTAACAAGACTCTGGGTCAAGCTTTCATGCTAGGGATATATCGTTCTAGCTTATAAGATAACATTTCAAGAATATAAATTTACGCATAGAAACGTTTCTTGGTGAGTGAAGAGTCAGTAACTCTAATTTCTGCTTTGTTCATATAAGATTATATCTAATCACAAAAGAGCAATAAACAGATAAGTTTGCATCTAAACACAAACGTAAAATAAGCACTGGTCAGTAACACAAGCACACGAACAATGAGGACAAGCACAAGAATAGAATAGAATTACATATTTCGGCGTACAAAAAAAAGCTGCCCTCTGCTGAGAAGAACATCAGTGGGAAGCTGGGATATAGTGTTCTTATGTAACAACTTTACATGAAGCAAGTGATATCTTGACAAGAAACTTGACTTCAGTCATACTTAGTTAACTTTCAAACGCTTTCATGATGTTAAAGACTCGGTTCTTCGAGAATATGATTGAGTAATCAAGAAAGCGCTTCTAAGTAAATTATCTTTCAGGTTGGTTAAGTTGCATAGGAATAATAGTAGCTTTTTTTTTCCTTTGGGGTTTTTAGTGTCATAAGAATTCTCTACTGAAAAATAGAGCATTATATAACAATAATAATAAGGTAACACAAGCTATTAACATCTATCACCATTAAGTCTAATCAGCAAAAAGAGCGTCCAAAAAATTAAAACGTTTGCCAAGTTTCCTCATTCCGTCAAGGTTAAAAAAAATATTCAAGGCACATAACTTACCAGCCAATTAACTCTTCAGACCAATTTACTGATGCGATTGTTTGTAAGGTGGGCAAGAAAGTCAGAGAATGATAATATGAATGATAAGCATGTCTTGACTTCTTTTCATTTTTCTGTGTCTCTCTTATCCTTCAGAAATTTTGCTCAAGCCGATTATGGAAAAATTAGGTTTGAATAATGACTGTCGATACTGAAAAAAATATATATTAAAATACATATTAACATAGCTACATGGGCTACATAATTTTCTAGCACCCGGAAGCATAAAGACATGGAACTTTATATTCTAATATGTCACTGGTTAAATAATATATTCTTATTGACTACCAGGATATTTAAAGTTATATTATACCTTCTTTTAAATATTAATATATATTTCAGTATCGAGCAGAGCTAAGGAACAAAAATTCTTAATGTACATACAGTGGCAAAGCCTTGCTAGAATATATGTTTTTGATGACAAGATCACCCACACACTCACTCCTCTCTTATTCAGGATATATATAAAAAAAAACAAGATATTAACATTGGGGAGGAAGAAACAAGGCTTCTCTCTCTCTTCAGTCATATAGTCAGAGAAGAGATTAGCTTTGCGCACAATACAAGAAGACCCCTGGAGCATATCGCCGAAAGCGAATATAATTCTCATGCTTTGAACAGTATATACATAATTTACTAATAAAAGAACAGCCTCCAGGAAATGAAAACATTAGGGCTTTATACAAGTTGTTAGGTTTCTCTTTGAGTATCGAGCGCCAGCATAGAACCTGCACTTGACCAAGTACGTGAAATAATTACGGATCTAATGGTTTGCAATGAGAATGATGCTTAATTACAAGAAAAGAGTTAAGGAAATCACATCAACACCTCTGGAAGAGACGAACGGGAGGGACATAGATATGACGTACCAAATACCAATGGTACAATACAGAATGGAAGAAGACAGGCAAACTGAGGTGTTGGAAGGAGACAGGAGGTAAAAAAATGGAAGTATCAAACGTCGAGGAGACACCTGAAATAAAATGTCGATAATGCAGCATGTGTCTGACAGAATGTACATCACTGATAAAATATAAACCGCATATTATTTTATTCACATACTTGCAGATATATTTTACCATTGATATACAATACGTGAAATGACCAAGATGAAGAGGTAGCGGAGGCAAACACCATATATAATTTTAAGAGTATATGCGATCCTGCCCTTGAGGCCATGAATGACTACAGCTGATCAATAAATATCAAGAAGCTATGACAGGAGCTATGTTCGACCCGGGGCTTTGTGTAGCTAAGCGCGGGTGTGCATGAACGTATGCGCACACACACACAAACACACACACCACACAATAGGAATAGTTACAAATGGTTCTGGACAAGCTGCAGGATGAAACTGACAAGTAGCTGCCAGAATTTTACAATGGAAAGACAAAATTATAAAATCGGAGAAGGGCAAAAGATGCCCGGAAACAGTGTACAAGTTGTAAACCTTTTTGAAAGAGAAGGACCTTGGGGTGAGCATAGTTCCGAACATTTCGCCTGAGACACACACCATCCGAATAAACGTTTTATCAAATATAAGACTGGCAGCTTTCAGGAACATCAGTATGGAGACATTCGCAAACTTATACACGGCATGTCAGGCCCATCTTGGAATATGCAGCGCCATTATCAAACCCACATCTGGCTAAGTATGTAAAGAAGCTGGAAAAAGCGCAAAGGTTTGCAACTAAACTAGTCCCAGAGTTGAGGGGTATGGCATATGAAAGGCTAAACCTGACGACACTAGAGGATACATGAATCAGAGGTGATATGTAGTAGAAAATATTTAGAGGCAATGGCAGGGGGGACAGGGAGAGTCTGTTTAAGAGGCGGGTCACTGGTACACGAGGTCACAGCTGGAAGTTGAAAGCACAGATGAGGCACAGGGATGTTAGGAAATACTTCTTTAGCCTTAGAGTGGTTAGGAAGTAGAACGGCCTAGACAGAGAAGTGGTAGAGGCACAATACATACATAGGTACGATAGCGCTCACGCAGCCAGGAAAGAACTATACCATCACCTACCAGCATATAGTCGGAGCCAGAAGATGAGACTCAATCCCTGCAACCATAATTAGGTGAGTACAATCAGGTGAATACACAAACACACAAACACTCAATTCAAGAGAAAGTATAAGACAAGCCTTACAATCAACACTTGTCAATTCGAGAACAGAACTTTTTTTTTGACAACAAACCATATTATATTTTGCCTTAGTACTTTCGGTGAATTATTATTAAGGTTATATATTAATTAAGCCACAACCGCATTTTCTAAAGGAAAGGGGACGGTAGAAAACTTTAGTGGCCATGATTAAAAAACTAATTTGACCATCATTCAAGATTAAAGCTTGGAAAAAATTACATGGAATATATGTAGCGTGAGTTGTAGCCGTTCTCTCACCCAGCTCCCACGAAGCTGAAATGGCTAATGGAAGGCGAAAATAAAGTTTTTTTCAACTTTAGTAAGAGCTAAATTAACAGAAATATTATTATCGAACCCGAATCCGGTGAACACCAGACATATGAAGAAAAGTGAGAATCTGTTTGAGATGAAAAAATGAAATGTGTAAAAAAGATCCGTATATTTCTGACTGGGAGAATTTCTTCTCCAAATGAAGGTTTGTCCCTAAGGTCGAAATATACAGATGTATTTATCCTGTGTTTAACATATACAAGATGTGGATTCTCACTTTTTGGTCTTTAAATGCCTATGGCACTCTAAAGTAACGAGGGAAACTAGTCCCTCGGGTATTCACCACAGACAAGTAACTGAATTAATGCGCAGGTCTCTTGTACACAGTGATCTGCAGGTTTTGTTTTGATATTATGTTAAAGAAAATGAGTAGCTTCCTTTCTTTTCACTTTTTTCCTCGTTGCAGCAAGCATTTTGTAGGTGCAAAAGAAAAGTAATGGATTAAAATTTTACTGCAGCTGTTCCGACTTTTAACATCTCACAGAAACAGTGGAAATCTGACGCTATCAAGGCTATCGCAGCGGGATGTTTTCACTTTTTTTGTTGTGCTCTTTTTGCACCGAGTTCTTAACTTGTGTATTATAGTTTGCTTGTGATAGCTGGTGACTTGTCAGGTCAGGCTGTGACCTGACAGGTCAGAGCACTCTATAAATCTTGCAACATCTATGCTATAATTGCCCCGAGCTCACCTGTCAGCCGTAACACTTGCTCCTCATACTCATATCCTCTCACAGATTGCTCAGTCTTCATGAAGAGAATCTCAAAAGGAGCAACGAAATATATAGATATTACTTCATAAATCACTAATAGAAAATACCAGTAAGTTAAAGAATACAAAATGTATATAACACTTTAACATCGTTATTGAAGAAATGTTTCGGGTGCTAAGGATTTTTTTCATTTATCATGCTTTTTTAATGTAGCATTTCTTATTTCAAGTTTTGATTGCCAAATTGTTCATTTAAATTGGAATTCACTGGTGTGCTACGACACTTTGTGTCGCTTCCCTCACGTGTTGGTTCATAAAATTTTCCATTGCTGCCTCCGTTTACTCTGCACTATACTCTTCTGATCTCCCATGCGGGTCCCAGATTTCGCAATCAGTTTCTGTGTTT
>NC_091301.1:17297195-17319695 GCF_038502225.1 Cherax quadricarinatus | reverse complement strand
TCCCATCGCCTTTGAGGTGTCAAGGTCACTTAAGAGCTTCTTCACCTCCTCCTCAGTTGTTCGTATGTCATCCAACACTTGTTGGTATATTCCCTCTTGATGTTCCCTTCTGTGCTGTCTTCCCACAGCCCTTCCTGTCTCTACTGTAAAAACTTCCTTAAATCTCCTGTTCAGCTCCTCACATACCTCCTGATCATTTCTTGTGAGTTCTCCACCTTCTGTCCTTAATCTGATCACCTGGTCTTTGACTGTTGTCTTCCTCCTGATGTGGCTATACAACAGTTTCGGGTCAGTCTTGATTCTCGATGCTATGTCATTTTCATACTGTCGCTGGGCCTCCCTCCTTACCTGTGCGTACTCATTCCTGGCTCTGCGACTGATCTCCCTATTTTCGTGTGTTCTCTGCCTTCTGTACTTTTTCCATTCTCTATTGCACTTTGTTTTTGCCTCCTTACACCGTCGGGTAAACCAGGGGCTTGTTCTGGTCTTCCCGTTGTTACTGTTGCCCTTGGGAATGAACCTTTCCACTGCCTCCTTGCATTTTGTTGCTACATATTCCATCATTTCATTTACTGGCTTTCCTGCCAGTTCTCTGTCCCACTGGACCTCCCGCATGAAGTTCTTCAACCCTATGTAGTCCCCTCTTTTATAGTCAGGCTTTTCCCATTCTACTCCTGTTATTCTCTCCACTTGCAGCTCTACTATGTATTCAAAGCACAGAACCACGTGGTCGCTAGCTCCTAGGGGACTCTCATACTTGATATCCTCAATGTCTGAGCTGCCCAGGGTGAACACAAGGTCCAATCTTGCTGGTTCATCCTCCCCTCTCACTCTGGTAGTGTCCTTAACATGTTGGTGCATGAGGTTTTCCAGCACCACGTCCAACATCCTGGCTCTCCATGTTTCGGGACCCCCATGTGGCTCCAGGTTTTCCCAGTCAATCTCCCTGTGGTTGAAATCCCCCATAACCAGCAACTTTGCTCTGCTGGAGTGAGCTCTTCTTGCCACCTCAGCAAGTGTGTCCACCATTGCTCTGTTGCTCTCTTCATATTCCTCTCTTGGCCTCATGCAGTTCTGTGGTGGATTATACATCACTGCAATGACCACTTTGTGTTCCCCAGACTGAAGTGTACCTGCTATGTAGTCTCTTTCTCCTGTCTCATCTATTCCTTCCATTTTCTCGAATTTCCATCTGTTTTTTACGAGCAGAGCAACCCCACCTCCCCCCCTACCCCTTCTATCTTTCCTCATGATCTGGTATCCTTGTGGGAAGATTGCATCTGTTATTGTCTCCATGAGTTTTGTTTCTGTAACTGCTATGATGTCTGGGGACTTCTCATTGATTCTTTCTTGCCATTCCTCATGTTTATTCGTTAATCCATCTGCATTTGTGTACCAAACCTTCAACTTCTGTTCTAATACTGTAACTGTGGTGCGGGGGGTGGAAACAGAGGGATCGGTGTGTGATGGTTGGTTTGGAATGTTCAGTTGCCTTGGGGGTGTCGTGGCTGGAGTCCTTCTGCAGGTGTTTCTGGGGGGTGCGCTTGTCCTTCCATTTGATCCTGGGTTATTCTGCTCTCCTTTTTCATTTCCTCCCATTTCTCCTTTCGTTTTTGAACTCTCTCTTTCATTGTCTTCCTTTCGTCCTGTGTTCTGTCTCGGTCGAGGTACACACTCCGGAACTCCTGCTTGCCTCTCAGCCGTGCTTTCTCCTGCAGGATCATGGTTCGGGTTGATTCTGCCTTGAAAATTACTTTGAGAGGCCGATTCCTTTTCTTTGTGAACCACCCAATTCTCCGAAAATTTGCCACCTGGGTCATGTCCCCCTCGCCTATCACCTTCATGATGTCTTCAATCGCTTTTTTCTCCTCCTGCTTTCTTTCATCATAAGTTTCCCCTTTAGCTTCGTCTAGCCCATAGACAAACACGGATCTCTCCCTTTCCACCTCCCACTGTGACTCCCATTGCATCCTCTGATGTGTTTTAGTTCCTTCCCGTGGAGTGTTCCTTCCTTCAGTCCCTTCCCTCGTTATGGCCCCTATGCTTCTTGGTTTATCCTTCCTGCTCACTTGCTCCTGGCCCCCACAGGTATCTGGTAAGGTCCTTGCACATGTCCTAGTTCCATCAATGTCTTCCAACCTCTCTTTCTGTCCTAGAGTGCTCCCTGTCTTTGTTTTGGCCCCATGTGGGTTTGACAGGACCTCTGCATACAGTTTAGTTTCCATGCTTCCTTCGGACCTGTTGTCTGTGTTCGATGTAGCCATTGCCGATGCTACTTCTGTAATATCTTTGTCTCTGTGCTGTTTCAGATGTCTCAGCTCCTCTTCTAATCTCTCTATCTTGATTTCTGCTGCTGTGGCCTGTTGCTTCCACCTTCTGCATTCTGCTGCTAACCTCTCTTCCATCTTCCTTTCCAGCTCATCTAGTCTCCTTCCCCAGTCTTCCTCCCTTTTTTTGAGCTCTATCTCCCATTCCTCCCTCTCAGATTCGTCCTTGGAGCCCCTTGTCCTCATCCTGGTTAGGGGGAGGGGAATAGACGGTTAGGAGAGGGGATGGATGGTTGTGGGGGAGGGGGAGGATGGTTATTGGAGGGGCAGAGATAGTTGGGGGAGGGAGTTAGATGGTTTGGGGGAGGGAGTTAGATGGTTTGGGGGAGAGAGGGGATGGATGGTTATGGGGGAGGGGGAGGATGGTTATTGGAGGGAGGGAGGTTGTTGGGCGGGGGTTAGACGGTTTGGGGAGGGGTTAGGTGGTTTGGGGGAGGGGTAGGTGGCTAAGGCTAAGGTGTCAAGTGGCGGAGGGTGTGTGTGTGTGTGTGTGTGTGTGTGTGTGTGTGTGTGTGTGTGTGTGTGTGTGTGTGTATGTGTGTGTGTGTGAATGTGTGTGTGTGAATGTGTGTGTGTGTGTGTGTGTGTGTGTGTGTGTGTGTGTGTGTGTGTGTGTGTGCGTGTGTGTGTGTGTGTATGTGTATGTGTATGTGTGTGTGTGTGTTTGTGTGTTTACGTATGTGTGTATGTATGTGTGTGTGTGTATGTGTGTATGTGTGTGTATGTGTGTGTGTGTGAGTGTCTACCCTTGTGTGTGTGTGCTTGTGTGTGAGGGAGGGAGGGTTAGGGGGGGGGGGTTGAGAGGTCCGCCGTGTAGGCACAAATTTAGTCTCATTTATCTTTCCCAATTATGCTACTCTCTCCACTTATTGCCCTTTCTGGATTTACGTGTTAATTGTTGCTGGTTATTATCATTTTCCTTGTTCACATTGAGAGAGGACTTCCTAGCTTCCTAAGTATTCTTACTGCTAATAACTACCGGTAGTAACACTGCCTGTGTGCGTGTGTGCGTGTGTGTGTGTGTGAGTGTGTGTGTGTGTGTGTGTGTGTGTGTGTGTGTGTGTGTGTGTGTGTGAGAGAGTCTTGTGCGGTGTAATGACTGGCCGCAACTTCTTGTGACCTGACTAAACCCTCCTGGGACCCCCTAGCACCGTCTTACCATGTTGCCCTTAAAAGCTTGTCCCACCTACCTTCTCACACTCGTCAACACTATATTCTCTATGTCTATGCTATTTCTATTCTAATTCTGGTAATAGCTTGCAGGAGTGAGTGACCAGTATCAAACAGTATACAAGGCCAGCCAGGGCCGTCAACATGCAAACCACAACTAGGCGAATAAACTTGCGGTTGACAGTTGCCAGCTGCTGATGACGTAGTCGTACGTAGGCCTTAAATCCCTATTTTTGGAGATCCTTCACCCGTGATGATTATAACCATATATTCCGCTTCCTCACTTCACTCTTCACTGATGGTAGTATACACTTCACATTATATACACTTCACTTCATATGTATAATGGCACACAACTTGTCGTGACGTCACTTCATCAGGCCTACCGCTGCCAATGTGGCAACAGCGCCTAAGACCCCCAGCGGTTTGCGCTTTGAAATATTATGATTTCAGCTTTCCTCTCACTTTCTTTAACTAATAACTTTAATTATCACTCGTAGTATTGTTCACTGACGTTCCACTACCACTGATTACTTCTAGCTGATATTACGCGTCTTTCAACGCCAAGGTTCTCGGAGCCTTGTTACCCACGTCTTCACCCCACGGACCCACGTGTGTGTGTGTGTGTGTGTGTGTGTGTGTGTGTGTGTGTGTGCGTATGTGTGTGTTTGTTTGTGTGTATGTGTGTGTGTGTGTGTGTGTGTGTGTATGTGTGTGTGTGTGTGTGTGTGTGTGTGTGTGTGTGTGTGTGTGTACTCACCTAATTGTAGTTGCAGGGGTCGAGACTCAGCTCCCGACACCGCCTTGTTTCTGTGTCCCCTCTATATGTGTGTGTGTGTGTGTGTACTCACGTAATTGTAGTTGCACGGGTCGAGTCATAACTCCTGGCCCCGTCTCTTCACTGGTGTGTGTGTGTGTATGCTTGCGTGAATGAGTGCGTGACGAGGGAGTGTTCGCATGAGCATTTTTCTAGTTCGAGATTAAATCTACGGAGAATTCCATGCACATTTCACTATGTAATTCTCTAAGCGGCTATGGCTCGAGCGTAGGAAAAGTATTTGAAGATTATCCAAAATTTTGTCCTCCACTTGGTTGGAATTCAGTTATATTAAAATATACTTTAGTGTATCCAACATACGTTTTATGGAAAATACACCTAAATGAATGAAATACATTTACATTAAAACACACCTAAACTACAGTTCCAATTTATTTAGTGTGTCCTACACTGTCTCTGCGGAATGAAGCCGTACTATACCTGAGATGGACTATAGTAGACTATAGTAGACTATAGTAGACTATACCTGGGATACAGTTGCATTAGCCTACACCTGGGATACAGCTGCATTAGCCTACACCTGGGATACATTTGCATTAGACTACACCTGGGATACAGTTGCATTAGCCTAAACCTGGGATACAGTTGCATTAGACTATAGCTGGGATACAGTTGCATTAGACTACACCTGGGATACAATTGCATTAGCCTACGCCTGGGATACAGTTGCATTAGCCTTCACCTGGGACACAGTTGCATTAGCCAAAACCTCATGTCTGTTACTAGAAAATACTTAGTGATGAGTGAAAAATTGATGGATACATCATTCAACGAGCAACACAAAATGGTGTGGATCTTAACATTTATTTAGCGTTTCTGGCTGGCCTGGTAGCGTGACAGATTCTACTCCTGAATATCAATTTGCAAAGTATGGTGAAGTTGAAGTTAGAAATGTAGAGCTGGACTAATACACGAGTGAAGGAATTTTTCTTGGAAATTAAATAAAATAAGAGAGGTAGTTCTTGCTGTCACAGAATACAAAACACTTAGTTACAATTATTATTATTATTATTATTATTATTATTATTATTATTATTATTATTATTATTATTATTATTATTATATTCATTGAAAATATAACAGAATATACCCTTCATGACCTTAAGGGTTATGGGAGGTAATCAGATTTAATTATAAAGCTCTTCCCCAGTATCAAGGCACCCGTCCCTCCCTCCTTCCCTCTCTTTTTCCCTCCCTCCTTCCCTCCCTCCCTCCCTCCCTCCCTCCCTCCCTCCCTCCCTCCCTCCCTCCCTCCCTCCCTCCCTCTCTTGAGATGCTCACGTTAGTGGCGTCAGACTAACCCAGGAGAGAGAAGCATTTTTCATGGTGTAATTTAAACATGACTGATAAAGATATTTTTTAGTCTATGTCACCCGGACGTTAACTTCCTCCTTCACTTATTCTCGTGATAAATGTTTTTTTCCGCGCTCTTATCGTTTTTATGGAAGTATTCTTCATGTAAAGTTTTATATTTTTTTTTCATTTTTAGGCAGTGATACGTTAGTAAATAATAATATATACTGGTTAGTTAAACTGAATTGTGAGTCGTAGCTGCGCCTTGCTCTTTAACTCAAAAGTAGGTTCAGCATGCAAGCTCAGGAGTAGATACAAGCAAACATGCGATTATATAAGCATACACATACACTCACACACTCGTGCACTCAGTCAGACATATTCACACACTCATACATATACTCACACAGATATACACACATTCACACACTCACACACGCTCTTACACAGAGACACTCTCCTACACACACACACACACACACACACACACACACGTTCCTAAACATACGAAAACTGTTTCTCGTAATCATTTTTCATCTTAAATACACAGTAAGATGGATCGACCGACTCCCTTGTTACTCATTCTCTCTTCATTCAGAGAAGCGATTGAAGTGCATCACGTTGTTTAGCAACGATGCTTCTCGATGTAAAACCCATTTTATATTCACGTATAAGAGGCACTGTACAAGTGAAGTCCAGACATAGGCAAAAAAAATCTTGCTTCCTTGCAAGGAAAATGTAAATCATGATACGTTACATTTACTTCAAACAATAAATTGTCAGGAAATCTTAACTTGCTAAATTTTCAGAAGTCAGGAAGATTTTTATCTAGAATTAACATATAACAATGATATTATAAATATATATATATATATATATATATATATATATATATATATATATATATATATATATATATATATATATATATATATATATATATATAGATGTATATATATATATATATATATATATATATATATATATATATATATATATATATATATATATATATATATATATATATATATATATATATATATATATATATATATATATACATATACATATATACATATGCAATAAGATCACAGTAAACAGGTGATTTCAAAATATGCAAAACAACCACTATGAAAGAATAGAGAAATTCCAAGCACTTTCGTGACTACTCACATTATCAAGGAACTATATTTGATAGTTCCTTGATAATGTGAGTAGTCACGAAAGCGCTTGGAATTTCTCTATTCTTTCAGAGTGGTTGTTTTGCATATATACATATACATATACATATATATATATACATATACATATATATATACATATATATATATATATATATATATATATATATATACATCTATATATATATATATATATATATATATATATATATATATATATATATATATATATATATATATATATATTTATTTATTTATTTATTTATTTATTTATTTATATTTAAATAATAGTCAGTGGCCCTAAGCTATATTCTCGATTCGCTTATATTTATTTTTTGAGGTCGTTTAGAACTGACAACAAAATGTCACCCTTCCTGTTTTGCTTTTTTAATCCGCGTATTAATTCTTTTCTTCGTAATCATCTTACGTTTCTCGTTGGACATTGCAGACATAAGACCGATGTGAAAAAGTGTCAGAGAAAGTCAGTGTTGAAACCTATAAAACCATACCTTGTATAGCAACACTATGACATAGTCAAGACAGGTACATTATGTAAATCACAATGCCACAGTGAAGGGAGCTTTGTATTACAATATAATACAGTGGAGGTAACTACACTGTATTATATTATGACGCGGTGAAGGGTAGCCTGGCGTCGTAACTACAGCGTGCTCAGAAACCTGGCTTTGTTGGACCTGCCAGCCTCTCGTGCCACTATGGAGATGATGTACAGTGGAAGATTTATAGATAATGGAAGACTGTGTGTGTGTGTGTGTGTGTGTGAGAGAGAGAGAAAGAGAGAGAGAGAGATGAGCTGATGTAGGTAACAGCTCTTAGCTTGCCAATAAAGATAGGAATCCTTAACCTGTAAATAGCTGTCAATAAAGCTAGGGATCCTTAACCTTGTCAAACACTGTGTATAAAAAAAAAAAAAGAAAGAGGCAAAGCCATAAATAACAGATAAGAAAGAAATAAATGTTGTAGATGTTTTCAGTCGTTTATTTTTGTTGAGTGTTTGATGTCTCTGCCTTTGTGTCTACATAACTCTGCATGCCTTTTGCCAGTCGAAATATTCTTATATGCTTTTCCATTTTTTTCTTTATATTCGTGTTATCCTCTCTCTCTCTCTCTCTCTCTCTCTCTCTCTCTCTCTCTCTCTCTCTCTCTCTCTCTCTCTCTCTCTCTCTCTCTCTCTCTCTCTCTCTCTCTCTCTCTCTCCGTTTCCCTTTCATCGTCATGACTTGCTCCGAGGCACCAGAATGACAGTAACTCACTCCTGTCACTGAAGGAGCGGCAGCTGGTGGTGGCAAACGTTCAGTTGTCACCCCGGAAGCGACGTTTAGCCGACCACCTCCGTCATGTTGTCTGGGTACTGCTCCTAGGTAATAGTCGACGATATGACTCCGACTCCGAGACACATAGCACGTCTGACCTCGCTGAATATCCGAGTTTCCTTAGAGCCTCTCCCACTGCTGGTAAGTTGAAGGGACTAGACGAAGATTTCAACAGCTTCAAGAGTAGGTATAATAGGGCCCTGGAGGTCAGGAAAAGTAAAGCTTGTCGATAATATTTAAGAGGAGGGCCTTGAGTTGTATCTCGGCCTATGAGGTAATACATTCGTATAACTAAATGAGCACACACATATCCTAGAGATGAAACGAAAACAGGGATATGAGAAGACATTTCTTTAAATTACGCGTGGTAGTAAGGAGAAATATCTGCAAAAATGACATTGAGAAAGCAGACACCTTAAAGGGGGCTGAAAAAATAAATATAACAGCCATACAGATCAAGTAACGTGGTGGTCATCTTGGACACATCAGATATAAAAATAGATACAATGAGAAACGCAAAAATAGAAGATCACATGAAAAAAATATAGATTTCAACATAAAATACTGAATATCTAAAACCGAGAAATGGAATTGAAATTAACTAGGCAAAATATCACCGGCAGTGAGTAAACCTGAAGCTTCCTTAGTTGACGGATTGCATGTTATGAGAAATAACATTATATAAGACCATGAAAAAATTAGGAAAAAAAATACGAATAACTTTTAGTACTAACGGCCGTGAGTGCAACAGTTAACACACAGAAAATATAACAAGATGGTGCAGAATGGTTACTAGAATTTTATGTAAATAAAGTGATAGACAGGAACAGTGATATATGAAAGAGGAAGTATGCGTGGCAGTCGGACCTGTGGAAATTTCAAATTATGGGAAACATATCACTGGAGACTGGACACGTTTAGCATAGCTCTGCTTCTGTAGCTAGAAACACCTGATCATAAAAAGTTAATATCACTGGAAGGCTGAAGAACAACCGGAAATATGATGGATAAAGAGAGAATGTCGATGAAGATTGAAGGAAACAGAACGAGGGGACACAAATGGAAGCTAGGAGTTCAAAGAAGTCAAAGGGACACAAAAATGAATTCCATCAGTTTGAGGGAAGTGGACAAATGAAATGCATTAGGAAGGGTTGCACTGGTAGCTACTCGATAAAGGAGATATGATGGCGCCTTAAATGATAGGTGGTAAGCCACTCAAACTAATCGAAAGGAAAAGGCAAGGACCATGAGCTGGAGCCCAAATTCCGTATGGCAAATATACAGATGAGCTACATAGATGTCAGTAAATACTTCTTAAGACTCAGAATGGTCATCAAGTCTATGAAGTGGTGAAGGCAGACTCAATACACGGCTTCTCACTTTATCCATTTAGCCACTAGGGTTACAGTGTTACAAGTAAACTCTTGGATGGTGAGCAAGATCTCGACTTGTATGAAGGTTTACTGTAGGGAGATTCTCCACCTCCCCCCCACCTTCCCTTGCTCCTCTCCCTTTCTGACTGGTCCACAAGGAGACAACTGGGTCGCTGTCGAGTGAGCTCAACATCTGGTTCTTGGATCATGAAACTCTGGCTGGCACTGCAGAATCCTTTCTAGATGATATCTGGCCGAGATGACATATATATATGTTTCTTTGCATTGCTGCTGAAGACGCGCTTGCTGTTGCAGCGCGAAAGGGCTTAAGCAACCTCCCTCCTCTCCCACCCTTATTGTTATTGAGTATTATTAATCATTCGTTTATCTTTTTCACTTTCTAAGGTACAAACAATAATATATATATATATATATATATATATATATATATATATATATATATATATATATATATATATATATATATATATATATATATATGTCGTGCCGAATATGTAAAACTGGTCAATTAGCAAGAACTCACTTAAAATTAAGTCCTTTCTAAAATTTTCTCTTATATGTTTAAAGATATATTTTTTTCATTGATGTTAATGTAAAAAATTTTAATTTTGCAACAAAAGAATCTTAGAAAACTTGCCTAACCTTATCATAACAAATGCAATTTATTTCAGCCTAACCCAACTAAATATATTTTAAATACGTTTACAATAATTTAGTACTAAACAAACACAATCAAACATATTTTTATCGTTAGGTTCAGAATGATTTTGGCGAAATTATTGCATACACAAATTTTCACTTGTCCTATATGGCTAGATGAGCGTTGCTATTTAAGCCAAGATAGCAAGTTCTGCCTATTCGGCACGATATATATATATATATATATATATATATATATATATATATATATATATATGTATATATATATATATATATACATATATATATATATATATATATATATATATATATATATATATATATATATATATGTCGCGCCGAATATGTAAAACTGGCCAATTAGCAAGAACTTAATTAAAATTAAGTCCTTTCTAAAATTTTCTCTTATACGCTTAAAGATATATTTTTTTCATTAATGTTACTGTAAAAATTTTTAATTTTGCACCAAAAGTATCTTATAAAGCTTACCTAACCTTATCATAACAAGAACAATTTATTTTAGCCTAACCCAACTATATATATTTTAGATTTGTTTACAATAATTTAATACTAAACAAACACAGTGAAATATATTTTTTTCGTTAGGTTCAGAATGATTTTGGCGAAATTATTGCATACATAAATTTTCACTTGTCCTATATGGCAAGATGAGCGTTGCTATTTAAGCCAAGATTGCAAGTTCTGCCTATTTGGCACGACATATATATATATATATATATATATATATATATATATATATATATATATATATATATATATATATATATATATATATATATATATATATATATATATATATGTATATATATATAAATATATATATATATATATATATATATATATATATATATATATGTCGTGCCGAATATGTAAAACTGGTCGATTAGCAAGAACTCATTTAAAATTAAGTCCTATCTAAAAAATTCTCTTATACGTTTAAAGATATATTTTTTCAATAATATTAATGTAAAAAATTTTAATTTTACTCCCAAAGCACCTTATTTAAACTTACCTAACCTTATTAAAACAAGAACTATTTGTTTTAGCCTAACCCAACTAAATATATTTTAGATTTATTTACAATAATTTAATACTAAAGAAACACAATGAAATATATTTTTATCGTTAGGTTCAGAATGATTTTGGCGAAATTATTGCATACACAAATTTTCATTTGTCCTATATGGCAAGATGAGCGTTGCTATTTAAGCCAAGATCGCAAGTTCTGCCTATTCGGCACGACATATATACATATATATATATATATATATATATATATATATATATATATATATATATATATATATATATATATGCAAAACAACCACTCTGAAAGAATAGAGAAATTCCATGCGCTTTCGTGGCTACTCACATTATCAAGGAACTATGAAAGTAAAGCATCCAAGGAAGCTATATAAGGGGTCTGGCCAGCACCTCACTATCAGATCCCACAACGGTTAAACACGTGACGCGCGCCGACCCAATAATTTAAAAATTATTATTTGTCCAGTGTATTATTAAATTCTTCCCAAATTCTATTAATTATAAATGGATCTAATTTATATAAACCAAAGGAAATATTCATATTATTGTCAAAACTGTTTTTTATGAAACAAGATTCAATTATATTCCTGTCGACCATGGACTTGCTTGATACTACTTTCTCAACTTTTTGAAAATCAATTGGATGGTTAAAATCTCTTACATGAATAAATAGAGCATTGGAATCTTGTCCAGTTCTAATGCTATATTTATGTTGTTTTAATCTTAGTTCGAGATTTTTACCAGTTTGACCGCAATAAACTTTATCGCAAATTTTACAAGGAATCTTATAGACACATCCATCAGCAGTTTGGGGGGAATTCTTTATCAAAAGTATTTTTAATGTATCAAGATTTTTGAATGCAACTTTAATATTAAAAGTCTTAAGAAGAGAAGGCATATCAACCAAGTTTTCATGGTAAGGGAGAACCAACATATTTTTAGTTGAATAAGGCTGGTTGTCCCTTTTTGGATTGTAAAAAGTGTTTCTAGCAACTTTAAAAGATTTATCAATTACATTTCTTGGGTATTTTAAATCATTACCTATTTCATAAATTTTGGATATTTCCTCATCTATGAACTCAGGACTACAAATTCGTAAAGCTCTCAAAAACATTGATGAGAAAACAGACAGTTTGACTCTATCTTGATGCGAGGAATAATAGTGGACATAGGAACAGTTATTTGTAGGTTTTCTGTAAATTTTAAATTTGAATTCATTATTACCCTTAATAATTAAAACATCTAGAAAAGGCAATGAGTTATTTTCTTCAAACTCAACAGTAAAGTTTATAGAATGGGCTAAGCTATTTAATTTTCCAAGGAAATGGTGTATATCTACATTTTTGGGCATAAGACACAAAATATCATCAACATATATGAACCATTTAGCTCTATTAGGGAGGATTGTGTTAAGCAACCTTGTTTCAAAAAATTCCATGTATAGGTTACTAAGAACAGGTGAAAGAGGATTTCCCATTGCCATACCAAACTTCTGAGTGTAAAACTTATCATTAAATACAAATTTTGCATCAACAGTGCAAAGTTTAATAAGTTTAATGATAGTAGGAACTGGCAATGGTAAATCATAGTTAACGAGTTCTTCAGATAAGAAACTTAATAAATCATCAACAGGAACTTTCGTAAACAAGGAAGTAACATCAAAACTAACCATGTTAAAATCATTTAAGTCAGTCAAGGAGCTTAATTTATCAACCAAGTCTATGTTGTTTTTAACATTAAAGTTAGAAATTTTGCCAACAATAGGGCTCAAAATACCAGCAAGCCATTTGGATAATTTATATGAAACTGACCCTATGGAGCTAATAATAAGAAAATTAGACATTATAATTGAAAATAGTGATTGGACAAAGCATGTTAATAACAATTTTGTAATTAACTTATCAGATGAAATTCTAGACAAACATACAACTGCTGCTCTAGGTTTTGGCCTAAGTTTTGCAACTTCAAAAAAACTTATATAATGTTGAAATTGCAAAAGCCTTTTGTAACTTTGAAAATTTTTTTGATTTATCCTCTGATGAAATTAATACTAGTAAAGGAATGGTATATAGCTCTATGTTAAAACCAAACATTCCCAATTGCCCTCAAAGTTTCTTTAAGTCTTATGATACACTTAATAACAATAAAAATTTGCGCATTACTAAAGCAGACAAAATAAATGCAATAGTAATTATGAAAGAAAATGATTACCAAGAAAAAATTAATAATCTCTTAGATGATACTGGAACCTATTCTAAACTTAGGAAAAATCCCCTAGAAACCGTTAACAGCAATTTCAATAAAACAATAAAACTTCTACTGAAAGGCAAAGGTGAATTAGTCAAACAATTTACTTCCACTAATCCATCTTTACCTTACATGTATGGACTAATAAAAACACACAAACCAGGGAATCCAGTCAGATCAATTATTAGCTCCATAGGGTCAGTTTCATATAAATTGTCCAAATGGCTTGCTGATATTTTGAGCCCTATTGTTGGCAAAATTTCTAACTTTAATGTTAAAAACAACATAGACTTGGTTGATAAATTAAGCTCCTTGACTGACTTAAATGATTTTAACATGGTTAGTTTTGATCTTACTTCCTTGTCTACGAAAGTTCCTGTTGATGATTTATTAAGTTTCTTATCTGAAGAACTCGTTAACTATGATTTACCATTGCCAGTTCCTACTATCATTAAACTTATTAAACTTTGCATTGTTGATGCAAAATTTGTATTTAATGATAAGTTTTACACTCAGAAGTTTGGTATGGCAATGGGAAATCCTCTTTCACCTGTTCTTAGTAACCTATACATGGAATTTTTTGAAACAAGGTTGCTTAACACAATCCTCCCTAATAGAACTAAAAGGTTCAGATATGTTGATGATATTTTGTCTTATGCCCAAAAATGTAGATATACACCATTTCCATGGAAAATTAAATAGCTTAGCCCATTCTATAAACTTTACTGTTGAGTTTGAAGAAAATAACTCATTGCCTTTTCTAGATGTTTTAATTATTAAGGGTAATAATGAATTCAAATTTAAAATTTACAGAAAACCTACAAATAACTGTTCCTATGTCCACTATTATTCCTCGCATCAAGATAGAGTCAAACTGTCTGTTTTCTCATCAATGTTTTTGAGAGCTTTACGAATTTGTAGTCCTGAGTTCATAGATGAGGAAATATCCAAAATTTATGAAATAGGTAATGATTTAAAATACCCAAGAAATGTAATTGATAAATCTTTTAAAGTTGCTAGAAACACTTTTTACAATCCAAAAAGGGATAACCAGCCTTATTCAACTAAAAATATGTTGGTTCTCCCTTACCATGAAAACTTGGTTGATATGCCTTCTCTTCTTAAGACTTTTAATATTAATCTTGATACAGTAAAAAAAACTTTTGATAAAGAATTCCCCCCAAAATGCTGATGGATGTGTCTATAAGATTCTTTGTAAAATTTGCGATAAAGTTTATTGCGGTCAAACTGGTAAAAACCTCGAACTAATATTAAAACAACATAAATATAGCATTAGAACTGGACAAGATTCCAATGCTCTATTTAATCATGTAAGAGATTTTAACCATCCAATTGATTTTCAAAAAGTTGAGAAAGTAGTATCAAGCAAGTCCAAGGTCGACAGGAATATAATTGAATCTTGTTTCATAAAAAGCAGTTTTGACAATAATATGAATATTTCATTTGGAAGGGTTGGAGGGAGGGGGTAAAGGAGGTTTTGTGTGCGAGGGGCTTGGACTTCCAGCAGGCATGCGTGAGCGTGTTTGATAGGAGTGAATGGAGACAAATGGTTTTTAATACTTGACGTGCTGTTGGAGTGTGAGCAAAGTAACATTTATGAAGGGGTTCAGGGAAACCGGCAGGCCGGACTTGAGTCCTGGAGATGGGAAGTACAGTGCCTGCACTCTGAAGGAGGGGTGTTAATGTTGCAGTTTAAAAACTGTAGTGTAAAGCACCCTTCTGGCAAGACAGTGATGGAGTGAATGATGGTGAAAGTTTTTCTTTTTCGGGCCACCCTGCCTTGGTGGGAATCGGCCAGTGTGATAATAAAAAAAAAAAAAAAATTTCATTTGGTTTATATAAATTAGATCTATTTATAATTAATAGAATTTGGGAAGAATTTAATAATACACTGGACAAATAATAATTTTTAAATTTTCTTGGGTAGAATAGTTTGTGAGTGAGTTGTGCAAAGGACATATCCAAGATGGGTCGGCGTGCGTCACGTGTTTAACCGTTGTGGGATCTGATAGTGAGGTGCTGGCCAGACCTCTTATATAGCTTCCTTGGATGCTTTACTTTCATAGTTCCTTGATAATGTGAGTAGTCACGAAAGCGCTTGGAATTTCTCTATTCTTTCAGAGTGGTTGTTTTGCATATTTTGAAATCACCTGTTTACTGTGATCTAATTGCATATATATATATATATATATATATATATATATATATATATATATATATATATATATATATATATATATATATATATATATATATATATATATATGTATATATATATATATGTACATATACATATATATTTATATACATATATATATATATATATATATATATATATATACATTATATATATATACATATGCAATAAGATCACAGTAAACAGGTGATTTCAAAATATGCAAAACAACCACTCTGAAAGAATAGAGAAATTCCAAGCGCTTTCGTGACTACTCACATTATCAAGGAACTATGAAAGTGAAGCATCCAAGGAAGCTATATAAGGGGTCGGCCAGCACCTCACTATCAGATCCCACAACGGTTAAACACGTGACGCGCGGCGAGCCAACTTGGATAGGTCCTTTGCAAAACTCACCCCCAAGCTATTTATTTGTCCAGTGTATTATTAAATTCTTCCCAAATTCTATTAATTATAAATGGATCTAATTTATATAAACCAAAGGAAATATTCATATTATTGTCAAAACTGCTTTTTATGAAACAAGATTCAATTATATTCCTGTCGACCATGGACTTGCTTGATACTAATTGATACTAGCTTAGCCCATTCTATAAACTTTACTGTTGAGTTTGAAGAAAATAACTCATTGCCTTTTCTAGATGTTTTAATTATTTAGGGTAATAATGAATTCAAATTTAAAATTTACAGAAAACCTACAAATAGCTGTTCCTATGTCCACTATTATTCCTCGCATCAAGATAGAGTCAAACTGTCTGTTTTCTCATCAATGTTTTTGAGAGCTTTACGAATTTGTAGTCCTGAGTTCATAGATGAGGAAATATCCAAAATTTATGAAATAGGTAATGATTTAAAATATCCAAGAAATGTAATTGATAAATCTTTTAAAGTTGCTAGGAACACTTTTTATAATCCAAAAAAGGGCAACCAGCCTTATTCAACTAAAAATATGTTGGTTCTCCCTTACCATGAAAACTTGGTTGATATGCCTTCTCTTCTTAAGACTTTTAATATTAAAGTTGTATTCAAAAATCTTGATACAGTAAAAAAACTTTTGATTAAGAATTCCCCCCAAAATGCTGATGGATGTGTCTATAAGATTCCTTGTAAAAGTTGCGATAAAGTTTATTACGGTCAAACTGGTAAAAATCTCGAACTAAGATTAAAACAACATAAATATAGCATTAGAATTGGACAAGATTCCAATGCTCTATTTATTCATGTAAGAGATTTTAACCATCCAATTGATTTTCAAAAAGTTGAGAAAGTAGTATCAAGCAAGTCCATGGTCGACAGGAATATAATTGAATCTTGTTTCATAAAAAGCAGTTTTGACAATAATATGAATATTTCCTTTGGTTTATATAAATTAGATCCATTTATAATTAATAGAATTTGGGAAGAATTTAATAATACACTGGACAAATAAATAGCTTGGGGGTGAGTTTTGCAAAGGACCTATCCAAGTTGGCTCGCCGCGCGTCACGTGTTTAACCGTTGTGGGATCTGATAGTGAGGTGCTGGCCGACCCCTTATATAGCTTCCTTGGATGCTTCACTTTCATAGTTCCTTGATAATGTGAGTAGTCACGAAAGCGCTTGGAATTTCTCTATTCTTTCAGAGTGGTTGTTTTGCATATTTTGAAATCACCTGTTTACTGTGATCTAATTGCATATATATATATATATATATATATATATATATATATATATATATATATATATATATATATATATAAATGTGTATATATATATTTATATATATATATATATATATATATATATATATATATGTATATATATATATATATGTATATATATATATATATATATATATATATATATATATATATATATATATATATATATATATATATATATATATACATATATATATACATATGCAATAAGATCACAGTAAACAGGTGATTTCAAAATATGCAAAACAACCACTCTGAAAGAATAGAGAAATTCCAAGCGCTTTCGTGACTACTCACATTATCAAGGAACTATGAAAGTGAAGCATCCAAGGAAGCTATATAAGGGGTCGGCCAGCACCTCACTATCAGATCCCACAACGGTTAAACACGTGACGCGCGGCGAGCCAACTTGGATAGGTCCTTTGCAAAACTCACCCCCAAGCTATTTATTTGTCCAGTGTATTATTAAATTCTTCCCAAATTCTATTAATTATAAATGGATCTAATTTATATAAACCAAAGGAAATATTCATATTATTGTCAAAACTGCTTTTTATGAAACAAGATTCAATTATATTCCTGTCGACCATGGACTTGCTTGATACTACTTGATACTAGCTTAGCCCATTCTATAAACTTTACTGTTGAGTTTGAAGAAAATAACTCATTGCCTTTTCTAGATGTTTTAATTTTTTAGGGTAATAATGAATTCAAATTTAAAATTTACAGAAAACCTACAAATAGCTGTTCCTATGTCCACTATTATTCCTCGCATCAAGATAGAGTCAAACTGTCTGTTTTCTCATCAATGTTTTTGAGAGCTTTACGAATTTGTAGTCCTGAGTTCATAGATGAGGAAATATCCAAAATTTATGAAATAGGTAATGATTTAAAATATCCAAGAAATGTAATTGATAAATCTTTTAAAGTTGCTAGGAACACTTTTTATAATCCAAAAAAGGGCAACCAGCCTTATTCAACTAAAAATATGTTGGTTCTCCCTTACCATGAAAACTTGGTTGATATGCCTTCTCTTCTTAAGACTTTTAATATTAAAGTTGTATTCAAAAATCTTGATACAGTAAAAAAACTTTTGATTAAGAATTCCCCCCAAAATGCTGATGGATGTGTCTATAAGATTCCTTGTAAAAGTTGCGATAAAGTTTATTACGGTCAAACTGGTAAAAATCTCGAACTAAGATTAAAACAACATAAATATAGCATTAGAATTGGACAAGATTCCAATGCTCTATGTATTCATGTAAGAGATTTTAACCATCCAATTGATTTTCAAAAAGTTGAGAAAGTAGTATCAAGCAAGTCCATGGTCGACAGGAATATAATTGAATCTTGTTTCATAAAAAGCAGTTTTGACAATAATATGAATATTTCCTTTGGTTTATATAAATTAGATCCATTTATAATTAATAGAATTTGGGAAGAATTTAATAATACACTGGACAAATAAATAGCTTGGGGGTGAGTTTTGCAAAGGACCTATCCAAGTTGGCTCGCCGCGCGTCACGTGTTTAACCGTTGTGGGATCTGATAGTGAGGTGCTGGCCGACCCCTTATATAGCTTCCTTGGATGCTTCACTTTCATAGTTCCTTGATAATGTGAGTAGTCACGAAAGCGCTTGGAATTTCTCTATTCTTTCAGAGTGGTTGTTTTGCATATATATATATATATATATATATATATATATATATATATATATATATATATATATATATATATATATATATATATATATATATATATATATATATATATATATATATATATATATAAAGCTGTAAATTCTAAAACGGAAATTTTGTCTCCATTTGTTATGCTTAATGACTCTTTATTTAGTTAACCACTTTATTATTCAGGATGTAATATTTCTAGAACGTCGTTTGAACCACATTGACTTTTAAAGATATCCAACTTTATCACAATTTTTACTTCCAATATGTGTTCTTACTTGCTGCTGTGCTGTGCTGTGCTCCCTCGTACGTAAAATTTCCCCAAACACGTCTGATGATCTTTTCCATGACGCTAATGTTCTATTGGTGCAATGATACGCGGTCTTGCCTGCACTGATAAGTACTGGAGCCCGGGAGGCTGCATTAGAGAGATGTTATATGGCTTATTGAACCCCGTTTCGCCCCTGTACCGGGATCACGGTAATGTATACATTGGAAGACGGTCACCGAGCTTTTATACCTCGGCTTTACTGGAGTCTCTTGTAGTCTGTAAAGCCTTAAGTTCCGAGTCACGGCATCACTTCAGGTTTTATTAGCCTTATTTAATCCACTCTGTAATATGATGTTCTCTGCTCTTGCACATGCGGACTGAACAGGCCATATTTTGCAAAAAGCGAAATACTAAATACGTTGCTGGCCAGTTATATTTATCCAAGACTAGTATTTACTAAGCCTTATCCACATATCTTGCTTCTATCAATCACCCTGTTATCAAGACCAACTAGCGTATACGTTTTACTCATGGTAGAACATTAGAGCTGATAGAGCTGCGGGTTGCCGTCATTCAGTAATTATAACCAGCTCACCTCAAGGAGCCTCTTCCTACCACAAACAGTAAATATCTTTACGTTGCTCTGAGTGATAGTGACATCTGAGGCACGTCCCGGGGACCCGCTGACTAATTGGATCAGTAAACAATATATACAAGCCAGCGTTTGAGTAGTTGTCTCTGATGAGAAGTCAACTGGAAATGAGGGATACGGGGAGGGAAGAACGGTGACCTCTGAAGTCATGTTAAAAATAGGTTTCGTTCTCTTCAGTTTGCAAGATAGTTGAGAATTGTTGCAGATAAGGTATTGTGCCTTTCATGCTTCTCTGTCTCTCTCCTGTTGCTTTGACCATTTGAAAGGAAACTCTTGACTACCAGCTGAGTTAATCTAGCTCACACACAGGCTTGAATCTGATCTAAAATGCCTCTCCAAGGTTAATTACGACTTCAAAGGCTTTGTAATGATGACACTAGACAATGTGAAAGCAATATCGCTTGATAATTTTGAGGTTTGTTGCTGCTTTGTTTAAAAACTGAATTGTGTGTAGATTATTATTACTTTTATTATTATAGGTTGAATTATATTCAATTTGAGAGCTAAACCTGTTGGGTTATACATAGCTTAGATATTTGGGAAGCAATCAGGTTCGACCAAAGAAAAAGAATAGGTGTACTTCCTTAGATCATAATACTAAATACATCCACAAAAACAACGTAGTTATTGTACATACAGTGCTGTTATTTAATAATTATTGCAGTGAGTTTCCTTAAAATATAACATTTTGAACGTTAGATTCACTGTTGCATTAAACGTTAGATTCATTGTTACATTTAACGTTAGATTCATTGTTACATTAAACGTTAGATTCATTGTTACAATAAACGTTACATTCATCGTTATATTAAACGTTAGATTCATAGTTACATTAAACGTCAGTCATTATTACATTGAACGTTAGACTGAATGCTAGAATGAAAGACTACAAGTTAATTAAACTGGGCCCTAGATTGAAAGTTTAGCTGAAATTGAACATTATACTGAACTTTAACGTCACAATTATCACCAGAAATATATAATAAGCTATACACATTGTACAGACATCTGGATCAGCCACTTTCCACTATATATTCTTCGTCTCGACCCAATTATTCCACCATTTTCATCTCCATCACTGCATTTCTTGTACGCCAAAATATTTACCCTGTCTCCCACCACATTCTTTGTTTTAAGTCATATATACTTTGTTAACAACAATATACCTGATGTCCCGCTGTCCTATATATACCAGATCTATCATTTCTGAATTATTGCAAATAAATCACAGGTTCGAGCTCTTCCCGTTCAGGGATTTCACCCACAATACCTTTGTCTCTTCCCGTATATTCCTGGTCCTCTCTAAGAACTCTCTAATTATTTTTATCATTATGCTTTACATAGCAATTTCCTCTTTGGTGCATTATATTCTATTATTGTAGAGCCTTCAGAATCTCATTTTCTTTGAAACAAATGATTGCGTGCTGCGCTCTGGATCTCGTTTCCTTTACCGGAAAATGATTATTTTTAATGCATTCTAGGCCTCGTTATCTTCAACGCAAATTATCTTTTTAATGTAATTCGGGAAGAGGTATTTTTTTCCAGCAGGAGTTATTAGTATAATGTAACCAGAATTTTGCTTTGTTGTAGTACAGAGTTTTAGTCTCGTACGTTGATTTTAGCTTTGGGTAGTGTTGTCTCTGATGAGAATAATATGAATATCACTTTACAGCTTGTCATGAAATATTAATGTGTAATCAAGTATGTAAAATTATTAAGTTAATGATGAATGTAATAAAATGATTAAGAAAACAAAAACGTTTTATCAGATTACAAAGTGAGGCGACTCATGTAATGTATTCTCTCTCTCTCTCTCTCTCTCTCTCCAGTGTTTTGTCTTTGAGATTTAAAGTAAAAACCGGAAGGTTGGCAGCGAGAGGTGTATGTCTTTCGGTGGAAATACCTATATTGAGAGTTTAATTGTTTTTTTAAGGATTCTGGTATTCTTCCAATCGAAAGATTTTAAACCTTAGTAATCAACTAGCCAACATGAAGACATGGATATATAAAAGTGGTGCGTACCTCTAAGCTCATTTTCTTACGATCAGTTGCAACTAGCCATCAGACTACCACTTGTATTCGAAATATGTGAGATGCCTGTCCTGAAACCATTGTATACTGTTTACTGTATTTGTACTCCATTTTAGGGATTAAAGTATTCTTGGATAGTGTTCCACCACCATGACCCTGGATGGTGGTCTCCCAGTATTGACCAAATACGTGGTCATCGCCTTGGTTAGACGTTCAGCACCCACACGAGCAAGCATTAGAAGTCAGATATCTGCAGATCACGAAGAGGTTCCCTTCTCAGCCATGGCAGATGATATCTGTTTGGACGTAGGAGTAAAATGAGTTTTAACAGGAACGTAAGTTCCCCCGTCTTCTAATAACATGTTCATTTTTTCACCATAATCTACCTTGCCCATAATTACTATCGCATTTGCTTTGTCTTTTTCGTAAGG
>NC_091301.1:17284695-17292195 GCF_038502225.1 Cherax quadricarinatus | reverse complement strand
TTTTTAATAATCACTCAGCCTCCTGCAAGGTGCTCTCCAGCAGGTAGTGGCGATGGCGGAGGATCGGCCCGTAATTCCAACCCGTTGTTGACTGGAGCTGTGACTGACAGTTGCCGTCAGCAGGGAGACGTTGACTGTCAGCTGGACCTGACGCCACGCCTCACACCGTCCACCACCATAATCTTATTATTTTCTCCGCTCATTAGTCAGCAGCCGTTTCCGTCCGGGTTGTTGTGTGTTGGATCCGCCTTTGACTGAATGGTATTAAAGCGATTATATTGTTTTGATGGTTCTGGGAATGGACTAGCAGCTACAAGAATGTGATTATTTATATATATATTTATTTGGTAGGTTTCATGTAAATAACACACACACACACACACCATTATCATCACCATCTCATGTCAGTCTTTTCAAAATTACTTGGTGGACCTTTTGACTGTTTCCACACCTTCCCTCGTTCACTACACATGACTGAGAGTACCCGGTTTATCTAAAGACCGGTGTTAATGACCTCTAGTAGTCGAAGCAACTAAAATAGAAAGACAAAGGTTTGCTATCTCGAGTACTGTTAGGGGTGACAGGTAGACTAGGAAGCTAGACTGAACTGGCTCTCACCTCCCCAACCAGCTTTCCCCCAGTAACTGATTACTACTCCCGCCCCTCACCCCAAGGGTGTAGTTTACATATTCCAAAAAAAAAAAGAAAAACCAACAACACCCCAGGCACCAATAATTTTCCCTCTAATAAGATGTCTATCTCTTTTAATCATTTTTTCCACAAAAATATAACATTTCCCAGTTATTCTACTTCAATACCCCAAAACTATCTACCCTCTGCCATCATTCAGCATACTCTCATAGTTGCCATTCCATGCAAGGCCACTCCCTCCGTTCTTCCCTCGTCTCCCTCCATCCAGTGAAGGCATCCCACATCACACACACACGCCTAAGGACACGCACTCACGAACCTGAACCGCCTCTATGTCTGTCTTCAACAACTCACTCATTTTCCCTACAAGCGGTCTTCTCCCTGTCTTTCAGCAATAATGTACGAATCATCCAACTATCGGCAATAACACTCGATGACAGGAAAATATACTTAACGAATATCATAATATCAAGACACAGGAGGACCTGAGAGAGCTGGACACAACAGAAACCACTGAACCAGACCGAATACTGACACGTGTTGAAAGTCATGAAAGAGCCATTTGCATGGATTCAGTAAGTCCCGTGAGACAGGTGAACTACAGGGCTGCTGGAAGTTAACATATATACGAAGTAAAGCTATGGAAATGACAACAAGAAAGAGATTGATGGAACATCTGGAGAGAAGCTGAAGGAGCTCAAACTAGATTAAAGAAAACAGACCACATATTTTTAGACTCTCGGCAAACACTGGACAATGTGTCTCACCAGAGATTCATTCACTGCCAGGAGGTACAAATTGGGTGAGTGAAAGAGTTCCTCGGTTGCTCTAAGAATTCCTACCCCTTTATTGTGAGTATTTAGATGCTAATGACCGGTTCTTTATTCAAGGAATATGAATACGACACTTATAGGTCAGGCACATCCAGGTGGACATAAAAACACAGGGTCCGAAAAAGACAGAAAACAGAAACATGATAAAGGAATAAAGTATTAGCTTGGATAAAGTAACACAGAGAGTTCCCGAGGAATCGGATTTCAGGCATAATCCTTCTGTTAAGTGTAAATGCATACCGATAAGGTAATGGTGATGAGAAGAATGAGAAATGCAAGACAAAAACCAAGAAACTTTGAAAAAAAAATTATAACCTACACAAATGATCCAAGTAGTTATTGGAATTTTCCTCCAATAATAGCAAAACTAGAATGGATGGAACTCCAGAAAATGAATACAGAAAGTGCCCAAGGGGCAGACATGCTGATTGACCAATGTTACAAATATCATCAGGAACCTAACGAAAGAATAATTCAAGACACTCTAATTCGCGTATGTCAGGCAAAGCTTCAAGCGCAGAGCGCAAGCGCAGAGCACAAGCGCAGAGCACAAGCGCAGAGCACAAGTGCAGAGCACAAGCGCAGAGCACAAGTGCAGAGCACAAGCGCAGAGCACAAGCGCAGAGCACAAGCGCAGAGCACAAGTGCAGAGCACAAGCGCAGAGCACAAGCGCAGAGCACAAGCGCAGAGCACAAGAGCAGAGGACAAGCGCAGAGTCCACACCAAGTCAAACATGTGAATAATCTTGTAAAATTCAGAGGTATGCCAACAGACGGGCCTCGGAGTTAAGAAAAAATACCTATGAGGAAAATATAAACCATTTGAACTTCATGTTAACTAAACTTTATGTTAACTAAACTTCATGTTAACTGAACTTCATGTTAACTGAACTTCATGTTAACTGAACGAATGTCTAGGTCTTCAGTTTCAGTGAGTGACACTTTTACCTGCTTCCCATCTCTTCTAGCACATCTTTACAATTTAAAAAAAAATATATATTTAATACAATACTCTTAATTTAACTGATAAAACAATAGCAAAATAAGCTTCGCATATTTGATTCAATTAAGTTTTCTTTGATAACGAGATTGTTTTCCAAAGTCAGGCTAACTGTTTCTGAATAAATATTATGAGCAGTAACTCTTTTAATTTTATGACAATTCATAAAAGGTTTATCATATTGTTTCTCTTTTTTTTAATAAAAAAATAAAAAGATCACAGTAAAGAATTTTGATGTTGTTCCCGGATTTCAGACAGCAGCGTCGAGTGGAAAATTCTTAAAAGTCAAGTGAGGAAAGTTTTCAATTGAGCTTCTCAACCGAAAAATGGGCAGGCAAACAATTCAAAGTGGCCGTGTACTGTTTCCACCGCTTCCCTCCTGGACTGGAACGAGGGAAAACGCTTTGCGTGGTTGAAAATCCGTGCAAAGGGAATCCAAAAAATCTCCTTCATCCTATCTCTTATTCCCCTCTTCATCCCCCCCACATAAAACCACTGACAAACAATTGGACAGTGCAATTTATGGACGTCCTTCTCTTTTTCTTTCTGCAAGCAGCAGCAATTTGCAAGCATCAAAGACAGCTCTCCTCAGTGTAATTTGATTCCTAACCGATAATCCATACCCAAAGTGCACATTTTCTCCGCTGGAAAAATGAACAGGTATTGGCTTTAGCAAGATGACTAGCTTCTAGCTCCAACCCGCCTACACAAGGACACTCAAACGCATACGCCTGCATCTTGAAACGCCTGAAGAGAAGAGACATGATTACGAAGTGCATGATATTCAGAAGACTTAATTGGGAAGAGATAGATTGCTTGAAAGTAAAGAACTAAGGAGAAGGAGGTATGGACGGAAGTTAAAGACAAATGAGTCAGAGATTCCAGAAAGGCTTCTTTGAAGTGAGGCGGTTAAAAGTTGTAACAATCTGTATGATTAAGTACTGAAAGCAGATTTCATAGAAAATAGTGGTATCATGAGTAGTGTAGAATGAATCTGGAAGCTAAAGCAAATATATCGTTCCAGGTAAAGTTGTTAAGTGCTAGTCTACCGAGGATTCTCACAGAGGTTCTGTAAGTGGTTTTACGAAGTATGGATCAAGAAGACGCACATGCAACGTATGGGGATATGCTATATAAGAGACCTTTTACTTACCAGCAGTTTCATCAGTTTAATACAATGCATATAAAATCAGAAATTATTTAGTTAAAAGAAGGTCGAATGTGGTGAGGTCAGGTGTAACATGATGTGTCAGGTCACTAGACGGTCGTGTTCTGCAACATTAACTTAACTGACTCTTTCTATAAACTAACAGTACCCAGTGATTTACACAAGACCTATGTGTGGGACACTGCGAAAGATCTGGACAGAGTTGCAGTGAATATATATGTACATTCCTCATTGACTCGTTCATCATCATCATCATTATTATTATTATTATTATTATTATTATTATTATTATTATTATTATTATTATTATTATTATTATTATTATTATTATTATTATTATTATTATTATTATTATTATTATTATTATTATTATGTGTTGTCCATAGAAATACTGAAGGACATCTCCTGAGGTGGAATGAGGGTAAATTTATCATGAAAGAAGAGAACTTACACAGGTGCCGTTGCGTGTGACCAAACCTATTATGTCACTGCACTACAGTTGTAAAAAACATCGAGAGTTTCAGCATATTGCAAGTGCTGGTTAAGTTAATGTTGTGCGGTACTGACCTCAGGTGACCTGACACTCCATGCTACACGTGACCTCCCTACAGCTGACCTTCATTCAACAATATATTCCCTGATTTTTGTATATATTTTATTATGGGAGCTCCGAGTGAGAGAACGTTTCTTGAAACAACAGATCCAGATGCTTTTCGCTTGTGTTTTTGTATCGTCTCTTTTAAGAAACCACCTACAGAATATCCACAAAATTTTTCTGTTCACTCTTATTTTGTTGTAAAAACGGGACTGAAGTGATGTGTCATTTTCTGGCAATTAACAACTTTATTCAGAACACTATATTTACTTCTATTTTAACGATATTCTATCTGAATATATGTAATCTGTACTGGACTGTGGAAGATCCTGTTGAGGGAACGTCTGTATCAGTTACTACATGTGACACACTCAGGTGAGGGAACGTGTTCAGATACATTGAAGTGTTCTTAGCTTGGCCTGTGTGTTAACTATTTCACGTACTTATTATAATAGTGAAAAAAAAATCACCTCATCTCACCAGATTTCACCCTAAAAGGAAGGATGGGGCAGGGAGGTGCCTTGAAGCTATTGAAGGCACTTCATCTAAGGAGCTAAATGTACCTTCCCCTTCAATGTATCAAATCGGATCACCTCCCATTCTCCTTAAATATAATGATGATGATGAAAATAATAACAATAATAATAATAATAATAATAATAATAATAATAATAATAATATTATTATTATTATTATTATTATTATTATTATTATTAATTATATTAAACATAAAAATAATCTCACATTGGTAATCTACTCTCACCAAATTGACTGAGAGTTTGTATATTGTCTGGTCAGTTATAAATTAGGTATATAACACTGATGAAATATCAGTCATTATTTTGCAATCAAAAATTAAATATATATAAAAATATAAATATAAAATCTTTCTGGGTAAATTTTCATGGCCTAGAACTAAAGATGTCTACTAAGAAGCGGAAACACCTCTCCTAAGATTTGGCTTTCTTTTTCAAGCACTTACTGGGAAGTCAACCTCCCAGTGTGCAGTGGTAGAGGCGTGTACTTGGACACCTGGCGAACACTGGATCGAGCCCACACGACGAAGTAAATTTAAAATGAAAGTGAGTGTGTACAAATGTTATGTGATGGAGACTAATGTTTGTTCTGCATGATGATTCCATAAATTGTTTTTTTTTTTTTTTTTTTTTTTTTAAGTCTCTCTCTCTCTCTCTCTCTCTCTCTCTCTCTCTCTCTCTCTCTCTCTCTCTCTCTCTCTCCCTCCATCCCTCCCTCCCTCCCTCTCCCTCTCTCCCTCTCTCTCTCTCTCTCTCTCTCTCTCTCTCTCTCTCTCTCTCGCTCCCTCCCTCTCCCTCTCTCCCTCCCTCCCTCCCTCCCTCTCTCTCTCTCTCTCTCTCTCTCTCTCTCTCTCTCTCTCTCTCTCTCTCCCTCCCCTCCCTCCCTCCTCCCTCCTTCTCCCTCCTCCCTCCCTCTCTCTCTCTCTCTCTCTCTCTCTCTCTCTCTCTCTCTCTCTCTCTCTCTCTCTCTCTCTCTCTCTCTCTCTCTCTCTCTCCCTCTCTCCCTCTCTCCCCTCTCTCCCTCTCTCTCTCTCTCCTCTCTCTCTCTCTCTCTCTCTCTCTCTCTCTCTCTCTCTCTCTCTCCTCTCTCTCTCTCTCTCTCTCTCCCTCCCTCCTCCCTCCCTCCCTCTCTCTCCTCCTCTCTCTCTCTCTCTCTCTCTCCCTCTCCTCTCCCTCTCCCTCCCTCCCTCCCTCCCTGTCTCTCTGTCTCTCTGTCTCTCTCTCTCTCTCTCTCTCTCTCTCTTCTCTCTCTCTCTCTCTATCTCTCTCTCTCTACAAACTGTTTTTGATTGCTTGTGTTATAAAATAAATATTTTCTATCATTGGAAGAAGAGAGTAATTCGACTGTAAAAGACTAAATAAAACAAAGTGGAAAGTTTTAATCTGAAGTTTATTGGAAGAGAGAGCAGAGATGATAGAGTAAAGTAGAGATAGGAAGAGAGAGAGAGAGAGAGAGAGAGGGAGAGAGGGAGAGAGAGAGAGAGAGAGAGAGAGAGAGAGAGAGAGAGAGAGAGAGAGAGAGAGAGAGAGAGAGAGAGAGAGAGAGAGAGAGAGAGAGAGAGAGAGAGAGAGAGCATATGGGAATGTTGGATAAATACAGATACCAGAGCTGAGAGCTGTCTACCTCTGTCTTGACTGAAGAGAAACCATACCACGGGTGGGGATAGAACCCGCGATCAGAGAGTCTCTGATCGCGGGTTCTATCCCCACCCGTGGTATGGTTTGTTTGCAATCGTGTCATTACGATTTCGTGAGTCAAGTTATATTGAAGAGTGTGGTCCCCTTCTCGAACATGATATACCAAAAAAAAAATCGCCCTAGCTGCATGATTTGTTTCAGCCTATAGGTAACAGTGTCAGTATCATACGGTGAAATTCTCATGCATATATAGGCTCAAAATCAAAGGAATGAAAAATACCTTTTCTTCTTTCTATTGGCTGTTTTGTGACATTGTAAAATATCCGAAATGGCACATGAAGTTAAAACACGCACTGCTTTACTGTGTTTACTTAGTCTTTTATTTGATGCCATTTAAACTAAGAGAAAAAAAATCCCCTTAAAAACGAAAAGCAAAAAATCCTTAAAAAAGTCTCGCTTTCAAAATTCATACGAACATAAAAAAAAAAAACCATCATAAACAATGTTTAAAAGTAGGTTTGTAGAGCCATTCATTCTCTACATAACATCAGGATTTAAAGTTGATAGTTCTATAAACAAAAGCAAGGCTGCGAACGAAAGAGCCAAAAACTTCAATAGCAGCGAGCGCAGCAATACCCAATTCTAAAGCTGGCCGAGGTTGGCCGCACTCTAAGCTGAACCCGGAGAGGTGTTGCTACCTTCATTCACAGGAGATTATCCAGAGTTGCCGTTGTGCAAGTTTCACTGTTATGTATTCGTGAACAAATATATATTAACAAAAATATGTTTTATAAAATTGATTACTCATATACATTTTTTTTTTTGATGTGATGTAGTCACTGAGCTCAACTATTGAATATTTTTATTAGATATAAAAAATGACTTAGATTTATCAGAATGAAATAATCTGAAAACTAAAAAATGCCGCTTGCACATAGGAGAATTCTAAGGGATTATTTCTCAGATTTTCAACTTCAGTAATCGGGGTCTCTGAGTGTCAACATTTAACCTCGTTATTTAAACTCAACTCTTCAATTTAAACTCTTGATTTTAAAACTGACTCTTTAATTTAAACTCGA
>NC_091301.1:17257195-17279695 GCF_038502225.1 Cherax quadricarinatus | reverse complement strand
TCTAGTTATTTCAGTGATGTTGATATATCATATAATCATAATTTAACAACTTGTCCTGTTGAAGTTACAGTTGATAGTGATGGCCCTCTAGCATTTAAATTCTTGTCGGTATCTTCTGATCTTGGGCACTGGTAGAGGTTTGCTGGTTACTTTTATGATTAATTTAAGTTCACCAGGGACTGTTGCATATAGTTTATAATCTGTGAACCCTTTGTAGTTTCGTATTTCATTCTTCTCATGCATCTGTTTTACCGAAGTTATTCCTCATATATTTATCCTGTCTTTTCTTTCTATATGGCTGTTAATCCAGAAATATTCATTTAATTATTATTTTTTAGGGAGAAGTTTCTGTGAATACAATCATGATGGAATTCATATTCTCTGCTGTTTTGTTAAACGGACGTCATGGACCTCATAGCTACCATAGATGCCTTTCACCTGCATCAATAGTAATGACCCTCGTAATTCATCTGTACACTAAAATCTGGAATATGTATCTTTCAAAGTGTGAAACTCTATTAATGGCTGCACGTTAAGCAAAACTTGTTTCATAAGAACTCATCCCCATATCCATGACCTAAACTAAATTCTGGTTTAAAAACGGGTTCTACTTATATTCTTTAAGAAACTAGGAAAGTTTAAATACATACGTTTGTAATTTGTTTATGCTAAGATGTTTTAAGCAAACACGCACGCACAAGCCCATCGGAACATTTCCTTTATTGTTTTTTCTTTCAGCTTCATAAACGTTTGTGGGTTCACATTTGTGGCGCTGGAGATGCCAGACACACATCCGTATTACCCTGCCACAGGAACACCCAAACCGAATTAAGGCACATTGAGCCTCGCCGAGAGACCGAGAGGAAGCCACCACGAGCAATATAAACCAACAAATCAGACTCGAACAAAGACCCAGCAGGGGGGGAGGAGCAAAAAGGGGATGGGGTCGTCTTTCCTGTCATTAGAGAGCCTCAGGCGGATATCACCTCCATTTATGGCTGCAGATACCGATGTCTGGCAGGCTGTACTGGAGGTTATTTAAAGAAGAAACCGAGGTAGATCGAGGTGGGGAGGAAAGCTGGAGAAGGATGATAGGATACTAGGCATGAGAGGATATACTAATAAATCGGTAAGGTGACGTGTGTATATATATATATATATATATATTTATATATATATATATATATATATATATATATATATATATATATATATATATGTGTATATATATATATATATATATATATATTTTTTTTTTTTATTATCACACCGGCCGAGTCCCACCAAGGCAGGGTGGCCCGAAAAAGAAAAACTTTCACCATCATTCACTCCATCACTGTCTTGCCAGAAGGGTGCTTTACACTACAGTTTTTAAACTGCAACATTAACACCCCTCCTTCAGAGTGCAGGCACTGTACTTCCCATCTCCAGGACTCAAGTCCGGCCTGCCGGTTTCCCTGAATCCCTTCATAAATGTTACTTTGCTCACACTCCAACAGCACGTCAAGTATTAAAAACCATTTGTCTCCATTCACTCCTATCAAACACGCTCACGCATGCCTGCTGGAAGTCCAAGCCCCTCGCACACAAAACCTCCTTTACCCCCTCCCTCCAACCCTTCCTAGGCCGACCCCTACCCCGCCTTCCTTCCACTACAGACTGATACACTCTTGAAGTCATTCTGTTTCGCTCCATTCTCTCTACATGTCCGAACCACCTCAACAACCCTTCCTCAGCCCTCTGGACAACAGTTTTGGTAATCCCGCACGTCCTCCTAACTTCCAAACTACGAATTCTCTGCATTATATTCACACCACACATTGCCCTCAGACATGACATCTCCACTGCCTCCAGCCTTCTCCTCGCTGCAACATTCATCACCCACGCTTCACACCCATATAAGAGCGTTGGTAAAACTATACTCTCATACATTCCCCTCTTTGCCTCCAAGGACAAAGTTCTTTGTCTCCACAGACTCCTAAGTGCACCACTCACTCTTTTTCCCTCATCAATTCTATGATTCACCTCATCTTTCATAGACCCATCCGCTGACACGTCCACTCCCAAATATCTGAATACGTTCACCTCCTCCATACTCTCTCCCTCCAATCTGATATTCAATCTTTCATCACCTAATCTTTTTGTTATCCTCATAACCTTACTCTTTCCTGTATTCACCTTTAATTTTCTTCTTTTGCACACCCTACCAAATTCATCCACCAATCTCTGCAACTTCTCTTCAGAATCTCCCAAGAGCACAGTGTCATCGGCAAAGAGCAGCTGTGACAACTCCCACTTTGTGTGTGATTCTTTATCTTTTAACTCCACGCCTCTTGCCAAGACCCTCGCATTTACTTCTCTTACAACCCCATCTATAAATATATTAAACAACCACGGTGACATCACACATCCTTGTCTAAGGCCTACTTTTACTGGGAAAAAATTTCCCTCTTTCCTACATACTCTAACTTGAGCCTCACTATCCTCGTAAAAACTCTTCACTGCTTTCAGTAACCTACCTCCTACACCATACACTTGCAACATCTGCCACATTGCCCCCCTATCCACCCTGTCATACGCCTTTTCCAAATCCATAAATGCCACAAAGACCTCTTTAGCCTTATCTAAATACTGTTCACTTATATGTTTCACTGTAAACACCTGGTCCACACACCCCCTACCTTTCCTAAAGCCTCCTTGTTCATCTGCTATCCTATTCTCCGTCTTACTCTTAATTCTTTCAATTATAACTCTACCATACACTTTACCAGGTACACTCAACAGACTTATCCCCCTATAATTTTTGCACTCTCTTTTATCCCCTTTGCCTTTATACAAAGGAACTATGCATGCTCTCTGCCAATCCCTAGGTACCTTACCCTCTTCCATACATTTATTAAATAATTGCACCAACCACTCCAAAACTATATCCCCACCTGCTTTTAACATTTCTATCTTTATCCCATCAATCCCGGCTGCCTTACCCCCTTTCATTTTACCTACTGCCTCACGAACTTCCCCCACACTCACAACTGGCTCTTCCTCACTCCTACAAGATGTTATTCCTCCTTGCCCTATACACGAAATCACAGCTTCCCTATCTTCATCAACATTTAACAATTCCTCAAAATATTCCTTCCATCTTCCCAATACCTCTAACTCTCCATTTAATAACTCTCCTCTCCTATTTTTAACTGACAAATCCATTTGTTCTCTAGGCTTTCTTAACTTGTTAATCTCACTCCAAAACTTTTTCTTATTTTCAACAAAATTTGTTGATAACATCTCACCCACTCTCTCATTTGCTCTCTTTTTACATTGCTTCACCACTCTCTTAACTTCTCTCTTTTTCTCCATATACTCTTCCCTCCTTGCATCACTTCTACTTTGTAAAAACTTCTCATATGCTAACTTTTTCTCCCTTACTACTCTCTTTACATCATCATTCCACCAATCGCTCCTCTTCCCTCCTGCACCCACTTTCCTGTAACCACAAACTTCTGCTGAACACTCTAACACTACATTTTTAAACCTACCCCATACCTCTTCGACCCCATTGCCTATGCTCTCATTATATATATATATATATATATATATATATATATATATATATATATATATATATATATATATATATATATATATATATATATATATATATATATATATATAAATATTATATATATATATATATATATGTGTGTGCGCGCGCGCGCGCAATAAGATCACAGTAAACAGGTGATTTCAGAATATGCAAAACAACCACTCTGAAAGAATAGAGAAATTCCAAGCGCTTTCGTGACTACTCACATTATCAAGGAACTATGCGCTTGGAATTTCTCTATTCTTTCAGAGTGGTTGTTTTGCATATATATATATATATATATATATATATATATATATATATATATATGTGTGTGTGTGTGTGTGTGTGTGTGTGTGTGTGTGTGTGTAAAACACTTTTTCAGCCATGATACACATAGGTAAGACTATTATATTAAATATAGAATAATATGGTACAAAACAAGCTCTAGTTTGCTTGCCAATTAGACAGAGTCAACAGTGTTTTATATATATGTATATATATTTTCTATGAAATATGATAAATGGATTCCAGCAATGAACTCTGATAAATAATTCCATCACTAGTAGAGTCTCTAAAAAGTAGTGCAGGAATGACGTTGGAAAATGTGTTTTTAAACATCTTAAATTGCTGGAGTAGGATCCGGGAGGAATTACTTGAAAAAAAAAATTATTTACGAATTGAATTCTAGAGAGAGAGCATTACAAGCATAGCCACAAACGAAATATCATAAATAACATATCACATACATTTAGGAGCCGGGAGCAGAAGCTGAGTCTCGATCCCAGCAAACACAACTTGATAAATATTCACAATTATAAATATGCACACATTTATACAGACACATGCACATGAACAAGGACACACACACACACACACACACGCGCGCGCGCGCGCGCATATACATGCACACACACGCATATACACGCATACACATGCGCACACATGCATACACTCACTCGCGCACCTAGAAAGACACAAGCTAATAAACGACAACCAGCAAGGTTTCAAGGAAGGAAAATCCTGTGTCACAAAGCTACTGGAGTTCTATGACAAGGTAACAGAAGACACGAGAGAGATGGGTGGATAGACTGCATTTTCTTGGACTGCAAGAAGGCTTTCGACATTTCCTCACAAGAGGTTAACGTAAAAGCTAGAGGATCAGGCATGTATAACAGGAAAGGCACTGCAATGGATCAGAGAATATCTGACAGGGAGGCAACAACGAGTCATGGTACGTGACAAGGTGTCAGAATGGGCGCTTGTGACGAGCGGGGTTCCACAGAGGTCAGTCCTAGGGCCTGTGCTGTTTTTGGTATATGTGAATAACATAACGGAAGGGATAGACTCAGAAGTGTCCCTGTTTACAAATGATGCGAAGTTAATGAGGAGAATTAAATCGGTCGAGGATCAGGCAGGACTACAAAGACGCCTACAAAGAAAGGTTAAGGGAAATCGGCCTGAGGACACTGGAGGACAGGAGGGTCAGGGAAAACATGGTAACGACATATAAAACACTGCGTGGAATTAACAAGGTGTACAAAGACAGGATGTTCCAGAGATGGGACACAGAAACAAGGGGTCACAATTGGAAGCTGAAGACTTCTATGAGTCAAAGGGATGTTAGGAAGTATTTCTTCAATCACAGAGCTGTCAGGAAGTGGAATAGCCTAGGAAGTGACGTAGTAGAGGCAGGAACCATATATAGTTTTAAGACGAGGCTTGATAAAGCTCATGGAGCAGGGGGAGAGAGAGAGGACCTAGTGGCAATCAGTGAAGAGGTGGGGGCAGGAGCTATGAGTCGACCCCTGCAACCACAAATACGTGAGTGCAAATAGATGAGTACACACACACGCCATCACAATTAGGTGAGTACTTAAGCCAAGTGTCTAACGACAAGTGCCTTTGACAACTGGTAACTTACATACATAAAAGCAATAACAGTGGTATATACAAGTCTAGCTACAGTACGGAAGCTAGAAAAATTCACATCTAACCCAGTGTTTGGAGGGAAAACTTTAGACGACGTTTCGCTTCGTACGCGATCATTATTAAGATCATTTTTATCTGGGATCCAGAAATACCAATACGAACTGAAGGTCAGATCGGGTTCGGTTCTATATTTCCATGCCGTGTTGAGATTCGTATTTAAAGGCAGTGTTCAGACGTGTAATGCAATCTGTGTAATGTCGGAGCCCAGACTATTGATGCAAAATCATTGTTGCATGCAAATGTGTTACCGCTTTCAGAAGTGGCTGTTGCAATGTCGAACCGATGCCTCAGTGATATCTTGAGGAACTATTATTAGGCGAAGAAATCAAGTACAACAGAGGAGGGAGAAGAAAATTAAGTGGATGTGTACTCACCTAGTTGTGGCTGCATGGGTCGCGTCATAGCTCCTGGCCCCGCCTATTCGCTGGTCGCTGCTAGATCCACTCTCCCGATTCTATTAGATTTATCGAACCTCTTCTTAAAGCTATGTATGGATCCTGCCTCCACTGCATCACTCTCCAAATTGTTCCTGACAACTCTATGGCTAAAGAAATACTTCCTAACATTCCTGAGACTCGTCTTCGTTGTCAGCTTCCAGTTGTGACCCCTTGTTGCTATGTTCCATCTCTGAAACATTCTGTCCCTATCCACCTTCTCAATTCATAAGAACATAAGAACATAAGAATGGAGGAACACTGCAGAAGGCCTACTGGCCCATGCAAGGCAGGTCCTTATCAAAAGACCTCTACCTAGAGCTACCCAAGAAATAACTCCCGTACCCAATGACACCAATCAAACCTAGCCCCTCCCACTCATATATTTGTCCAGTCTCTTCTTAAAGATACCCAAAGTCCTAGCCTCTATCACCCCACTGGGAAGACTGTTCCACGCATCTACAACTCTGTTAGAAAACCAGTACTTACCTATGTCCTTTCTAACTCTAAATTTATCCAACTTAAATCCATTATTTCTGGTTCTGACCTGGTTCGACACCCTCAGTACTTTATTAATATCTCCTTTGTTTATGCCCGTCATCCACTTATACACTTCAATGATATCTCCCCTCATTCATCGTCTCTCCAGAGAGTGGAGATTTAAGGCTTTAAGTCTATCTTCATACGGGAGATTCCTTACACAGTAAATCATTTTAGTCATTCTTCTCTGTATGTTCTCTAATGAGTCTATATCCATCCTGTAGTAAAGAGACCAAATCTGAGCAGCATAATCTAAATGAGGCCTCACTGGTGATGTATAGAGCTGTAAAATAACTTTTGAACTTCAGTTACTTATACTTCTTGAGAAAAATCCAAGTAATCTGTTAGCCTTGTTGCGCACACTAAGGCACTGCTGTCTTGGCTTTAGATTTCTGCTGACCATGACTCCCAAGTCTTTTTCACATTCTGTATGATCAAGCTCTATTTCACCTAGATTATAGCTTCATCTGCCATTATTCAGACCAAGACATTAATTTGTCCAAATCCTCCTGGAGTTCATTGCTATTCCTCTCAGTATTTTATATGTTGTTATCATATCTCCTCTATCCCTCCTGTCCTTCAGTGTCGTCAGCTTGATTTCCCTTAACCTCTCCTCGTAGGGCATACCCCTTAGCTCCGGGACTAATCTTGTTGCAAACCTTTTCACTTTCTCTAATTTCTTGACGTCTTTAGTCATGTGTGGGTTCCATACTGGTGCTGCATACTCCAATATGGGCCTGACGTACACAGGGTATAATGTCTTGAATGACTCTTAGATTTTGAAACGTTATTCTTAGGTTTGCCAGGCACCAATATGCTGCAGCAGTTATTTGGTTGATTTGCGCCTCAGTAGATGTGCTCATCCCATGATCCTTTTCCTTGAGTGAGTTTTGCAGCCTTTGACTTCCTAGGCTGTACTCCGTCTGCGGTCTTCTTTGCCCTGTCCCAAACTTCATTACTTTGTACTTGCTGGGGCTAAATTCCAGGAGCCATTTATCGGACCAGGCTTGCAGCCTGTCCAGATCTTCTTGCAAGTTTAAATGATCCTCGTCAACTTGAATTCTTCTCATTAGCTTCACGTCGTCTGTAAACAGGGACACCTCTGAATTTATCCCCTCTGTCATGTCATTCACGTATACTAGAAACAGCCCCGGACCTAAGACTGACCCTTGTGGAACTCCACTTGACACGTGCACTTACACTGACACCTCGAAACGTACAAACACATGTTGTTTCCTTCCTGTCAGATATTCTCTGATACATTGCAGTACTCTACCTGCTATTCCTGACTGCTCCTCTAGGTTTTCAACCAGTCTCTTGTGTTGTACTGTATCGAAAGCCTTCTTACAGTCCAAAAGGATGCAGTCTACCCATCTCTCTCTCTCTCTCTACTATCTTACTTCTGTTATCTTATCGTAGAACTCCAGTAGGTTTGTGATGCAGCTCCTGGCCCCGTCTCTTCGCTGGCCGCTACAAGGTCACTCTCCCCGCTCCATAAGATTTATCATATCTCTTCTTAAAGCTATGTATGGATCCTGTCTTCCCGAAAACTTTGTGACTAAATAAATACTTCCTAACATCCCTGTGATTCATCTGATTCTTCAACTTCCAACTATGACCCCTTGTTACTGTGTCCCATCTCTGGAACCTCCTCTCTCTGTCCACCTTGTCGATTCCTGTGTGTGTGTGTGTGTGTGTGTGTGTGTGTGGGTGTGTGTGTGTGTGTGTGTGTGTGTGTGTGTGTGTGTGTGTGTGTATGTGTGTCCCCCTGCTTGTCTGCCATCCGAGCCCACTTGCGTCCTCTTCAACCCCCCCTTATTCTATTCCCTGCCCCTTGATGCCCTCCACACCAGGCCCAAGGTGCTAAGTACACTTACTGTCCCTCAAGAGAGACCATTACACAACAATCTGGCTACTTAGCTGCCCTTCAGACCTGTTTTGATGCTTTCACTGTGCCACTTCCCCATCTTGAAGATGAAGAGAATACCTCCACTGACAGCCATGGTTAGTACTGTTGAAAAGGACACTTAGTTCAAGATATTAAATGAGACGTTTCGTCACTCGTGGCGAAACGTTTTCTTTACAGAGGGATATATTCAACATGAGTGTATTTCTCACTGTATATACACTATGATTTTACTTTAATCCTTGTGTTAGGAATTAAATTATTCTTGACTGATGGTGATAAGTTTATATGCAACCTTAATGACCCTCATCTAGTCGATAAGCTTTAAACCTCATTGACCAACCATGTCCCACCTGTGATTACCTAATGACCACATTTTTACCTAGTCATTTCCACGGCTGACTGTAGGACCTGATGACTGTTCGACCAACTAACAACTAGGTACCCAGTTGAGTGACTGACTGCAATACTGATTAAGTGATTCACCGACGAAAGAATTCAGTGATTGACTGTTGAAGTGGCTGGCTGTCTCACTCCCCCCTCCCCCCCACCCCCCTCCCCCACCCCCCTCCCCCATATGCACACAAAAAAGGCATAATAAAGTCACTGCCACATAAAGAAGTGAGTAACATATCAACAAGACGGACGACCGAAGTTTGTAGAACCACAAGTGACAGTAAATTACTCTTTTTTTTTCTTGCCAGTGTGTAAATCTTTATTTGGTTTCATAACTTTTGGTGAAGTTCACTGAGGAAAAAAATTATATTGGGAAAAGTTTGCCTTGTTTGCTGTATACAGAGAAGCGGAGAGAGAGAGAGAGCGAGAGAGAGAGAGAGAGAGAGAGACAGAGAGAGAGAGAAGGGGAGTGGGGAAACTGGTAGAAATTTTTCATCTACTGCTGTGGGTCGTATCTCCGTATATTAGGTGATCCCTAGATAGGTTTGGGCGTAAGATGATCTGTAGTAGGGTAACCGGTTCTTATCCTGTAAACTGAACAATGTTAAAAAAAAGTTTTCTCTCATACTTGACCTCTCATATTGTCGGCCTCTGAGCTAGACCTGAGACACAGCAAGCTGGTTTTCTTGTCTCTGTGGATGTCTCAAGAAGGTTAATCTCTTTCTCTAATGATCTTCGTGCTAAATCTGTCTCGAGGACATCATCTTCATCGAGATCCTTTATCTGTCTTAATCGCACTTCAGACATCTCAAAGGAAATATATATATATAGCTGAAACTAACTTAAAATATCTAATATTTGCTTCATTACATAGTGAATGCCCTCGATCTGTATATGGCCGCACGAGCGCTTATATGTATGAATGTATGTATATATTTATATATATATATATATATATATATATATATATATATATATATATATATATATATATATATATATATATATATATATATATATATATATGAGTGTGTGTGTGTGTGCATGTGTGTGTGTGTATGTGTGTGTGTATGTGTGTTTGTATGTGTGTGTGTGTGTGTGTGTGTATGTGTGTGTGTATGTGTGTGTGTGTGTGTATGTGTGTGTGTGTATGTGTGTGTGTATGTGTGTGTGTGTGTGTGTGTGTGTGTGTGTGTGTGTGTGTGTGTGTGTGTGTGTGTGTGTGTGTGTGTGTGTGTGTGTGTGTGTGTATGTGTGTGTTAGTTACCATTCTGTCCTAGGCACATGCCGATTAGACAGTAGGCCTATTGTGTGTGTGTGTGTATGTGTGTACTCACCTAATTGTGGTTGCAGGGGTCGAGACTCAGCTCCTGGCCCCGCCTCTTCACTGATCGCTACTAGGTCCTCTCTCTCTCTCTTTCTCTGCTTCCAGAGCTTTGTCATATCTCGTCTTAAAGCTATGTATGGTTCCTGCCTCCACTACATCACTTGTTAGGCTATTCCACTTCCTGACGACTCTATGACTGAAGAAATACTTCCTAACATCCATGTGACTCGTGTGTGTGCGTGTGTGTATGTGTGTGTGTGTGTGTGTGTGTGTGTGTGTGTGTGTGTGTGTGTGTGTGTGTGTGTGTGTGTCTGTGTGTGTCTGTGTGTGTCTGTGTGTGTGTCTGTGTGTGTATGTGTAGATTAGATTTTGCCACCGAAGTGGCTAGTTTATTGTGCACCCCATATCCATCCTGTGGACGGTAGCGCGAGAGCATGTGGATACACAAAAGGCCTAGGAACTAGGCCCCAAAGGGTTAACAGGAATACATATGGATTTATATCTACATATCTATAGTTCACTTATCTGTTACAAGCAAATTTAGGAAATTTGCTTAGTATATCTGGTATCTTATTTTCATTAATAAGATATCTTGACATGTCACATAGGTTATTATACTGTCTGTCTCTGTATTCCTCAATAAGTGGACAATTAAGCACATAGTGTTCAAGAGAGTGACCATATGCCTGATCACATAATTTACATTTAGTTTGATCATCATCTGTGTGTCTCCCAAACTGCCAGAAGTACTTGTAACCAAGCCTAAGCCTGGCCACTACAACATCAGTCAATCTGTTCACATTGCAAGTTGCTCCATAAACATACTTATCTACGTTCATGTTATCATAGTGGGTTATAGATCTACTCAGGCTTCTAACTGCATTCCTATAACAATCATCTTCATTATTTACTTCTCTCCTAATATTATTCCTAATGCTAGACACAGTTATACCAAAGTTATATTCTACGTTCTCCTTCTGGATACTCTTCTTGGCTAACATATCAACTTTATCATGAAGGAGTAATCCAATGTGTGATGGGATCCATAGCAATTGTACATTAATTCCTTTGTCCCTAATTTTTGAGTATCTATACCTGGCTTCCCCAATGAGCATGCTGCTGGAGTCATTATATGAGCCAAGAGCCTTCAATGATGACATAGAATCAGTAATGATGATAGAGTCAAGCTCAGTGTCATAGGTTAGCTTTAGCGCCATTAGGATTGCAAACAATTCAGTTTGCAGTGTAGACGCCCAGTTGTTAATTCTTATGCCTAACTCAACAAATTTATTATCGTTCTTAACTAGGGAGGTGGCAACAAGAGCAGATGCAGCCCTGCCAGAAGACTTCTGTTTAGATCCATCAGTGTATATAACTTGTGATAACTTATTACTACCAGCTAGGCGAAAAATTTCTTCTTGAGCAGTTGCTCTAACAAGAGATTTAAGGAAGGGATTACTAGCAATGAGCTTCTTGGGAGGGACTTGTAGGTATGTGATATTAAATGAACACATCTTCCATGGAGGGGTGAAATGCTCTTGTTGCCTACAGTGATACAGTTCATGCAGGTTATAAAACTTAATGCAATTGCACGTTTTCACAATCCATTTAGATCTGTGTGTATTTACCTCCAGACACTTGGTAAGATTCACTGTGACAGTGTCTGGTTCGTTTCTCAACATTCTAATACCGAGTACAGTGTTAATTTCAACAATCCTATCACTGATACTAGAAATACCAAGCTCCTTCCTCATGTTAAGAACTTTTGTAGATCTGGGACAGCCAAGAATAGTCCTGAGAGCTTCATTTTGCATTAACTCCAAGGGTCGGAGGGAACTTTCTCTAGCTAATATCAACATGGGAGCAGCATAATCAATTAAGGACCTAACATAGGCTATGTACATCATTCTCACGATTCTCACATTAGCACCATAGTTGGGATTGTAGCCAGCAACAGCTTTGAGAGCATTTAGCCGCTTTACATTTCTTGTTTAGTTGTGGTATAGTGGATTTGTTAAAGGGTACATCTACACCAAGATATCTGTAAGTTTTAACGTAGCTAATGATTTCACCCTGCAAATAGATGGGTGGGGGACGTCGTTTGCTTGTTAATATCTTTGTTTTAGAGGAAGATATTATGAGGCCTAGTCGATTACAAATTGCTTGAACTTCATTAAGAATGGTATTCATCTTCTTATGCCCTGTTGTATGGATCATGATATCATCAGCATAGCTTATAGTTATATGTTTAGGTGAGGCAGGTAGAGCATTTAGGAGAGCATTAATCAGAATATTAAATAGCATGGGACTAAGAACTCCTCCCTGCGGTGTACCTAAAGACATTTCTTTAGAATCACTTCTGAAGCCTTGGTAAAGGACAGAGGATACTCTATTTGACAGGTATCCTATTATCCAGCAGAGTAAGCTACCACCAATATTCATTTTGGCTAGTTCATGTAGTATAACGGTTCTGTTTGCAATATCAAATGCAGATTTTAGATCAAGAAAAGTGGTAAAACTAGTAGAGGTGTGTGCAGTGAGAAAAGTGGAAATACAGTTCTGCACACTTTTACCTTTCATGAACCCATAGAGGTAGGGGGAAAGTTGATGTCTGATTCTGTAGTACAATCTGTTAAGCATCATTCTTTCAAAAGTTTTGCAAAGACAACTAGTTAAGGAGATCGGCCTAAATGTATCAGGCTGTTGGGGCTTAGGGATAGGCACAATGAGACTATTGGTCCAGGAAGTAGGAAGAACGCCCTCAATGTAACTGAGATTATACAGTGCCAACAAAGGGTTATCAGGCACGTGCCTTAGAGTTCTGAGAATATCATAGGTTATACCATCCTCTCCAGGAGCAGTTGATCGACCTTTGGTTAATGCATTATCTAATTCATACTCGGTAAAGAGGCAATCACTCTCATCAATATTTTGGCTCATAAAATTAATCAGTTTCAACATTTCTTCAGAAGTACTCTCTAAATTTTTTCTAATATGAGATGGAAGGCTTTCATGCCTGGATGTTTTGGACCAGTCATTTATGAGGTCATTTGCTTTTTCAAGAGGAAAGGGATGAGCAACATTGCCAGTCTTTTTCCTGGTTATTTTATTTATACCTTTCCAAGCCAAACTCAAAGGGGTGGACCTATTTAATCCACTAACAAACTGTTCCCATTCCTGTTGCCTAAGTTCTTCCTTTCTATTCCTTGCATTTGTTAGTGCAGCTTGGAACGTTCTGAGTGTGTGTGTGTGTGTGTGTGTGTGTGTGTGTGTGTGTGTGTGTGTGTGTGTGTGTGTGTGTGTGTGTGTGTGTGTGTGTGTGTGTGTGTGTGTGTGTGTGTGTGTGTCTGTGTATGTGTGTGTGTGTTTACATAAAATTTGTTTCATTAACACTGTTTTTCACAGTAATCTGAGCGAAATATTCTTGACGGCGTTAGACCTCGGCGTCAGGTCGTAATACGTGGTCTATGCCTAAAGGGGAACGGGGTGCTTAGAGGACCATATGAGCGAGGGAACAGCTGAGCAAGGAGGTTGTTGGAGACAGGTTCGGTGAGCGAGAGCTCTGGATTCCCGCGTGTGTAGTGGACCACGCACTGGGAATCTTGGGTCAGCTGGTATGTGTGTGTCTGTGTGTGTCTGTGTGTGTATCTGTGTGTGTGTCTGTGTGTGTGTGTGCCTGTGTGTGTATGTGTGTGTGTGTGTGTGTGTGTGTGTGTGTGTGTGTGTGTGTGTGTGTGTGTGTGTGTGTGTGTGTGTCTGTGTATGTGTGTGTGTGTTTACATAAAATTTGTTTCATTAACACTGTTTTTCAGGGTAATCTGAGCGAAATATTCTTGACGGCGTTAGACCTCGGCGTCAGGTCGTAATACGTGGTCTATGCCTAAAGGGGAACGGGGTGCTTAGAGGACCATATGAGCCAGGGAACAGCTGAGCAAGGAGGTTGTTGGAGACAGGTTCGGTGAGCGAGAGCTCTGGACACCCGCGTGTGTAGTGGACCACGCACTGGGAATCTTGGGTCAGCTGGTTGGTGAATTAAGAGTGTGTACTAGTCCGGGTTACTTATGACATCTGCCCTTCCCTCTGGTAATAAGTCTCATAGGTAAATTATTTTATGTAAATTTCCATCAGGATATGTCGTATTCTAGCCCTTTTCATGTTATTAAGTAAATTATAGCCATAGTTCCCATTTTTATTTGTACCTTCATATGCTATTCCCTATTCTGTTAAGCACTGGGATAACACAGGAGACGTGCTCACTTGCTGAGATACCTCAGCGAGAGTGGGTAAAGGTCTCACAGTGTGTGTGTGTGCGTGTGTGTGTGTGTACTCACCTATTTGTACTCACCTATTTGTGGTTGCAGGGGTCGAGTCACAGCTCCTGGCCCCGCCTCTTCGCTGATTGCTACTAGGTCCTCTCTCTCCCTGCCCCATGAGCTCTATCATACCTCGCCTTAAAACTATGTATGGTTCCTGCCTCCACCACATCACTTTCTAGGCTATTCCATGGCCTGACTACTCTATGACTGAAGAAATACTTCCTAACATCCCTTTGATTCATCTGAGTCTTCAACTTCCAATTGTGACCTCTTGTGTCTGTGTCCCATCGCTGGAACATCCCGTCTTTGTCCACCTCGTCTATTCCGCGCAGTATTTTATATGTCGTTATCATGTCTCCCCTGACCCTCCTGGCCTCCAGTGTCGTCAGGCCGATTTCCCTCAACCTTTCTTCATAGGACAATCCCCGTAGCTCTGGGACTAGTCTTGTTGCAAACCTTTGCACTTTCTCTAATTTCTTGACGTGCTTGACTAGGTGTGGATTCCAAACTGGTGCTGCATACTCCAGTATGGGCCTGACGTAGATGGTGTACAGAGTCTTAAACGAATCCTTACTGAGGTATCGGAACGCTATCCGTAGGTTTGCCAGGCGCCCGTATGCTGCAGCAGTTATCTGATTGATGTGCGCCTCAGGAGATATGCTCGGTGTTATACTCACCCCCAGATCTTTTTCCTTTAGTGAGGTTTGCAGTCTTTGGCCATCTAAACTATATTGTGTCTGCGGTCTTCTTTGCCCTTCCCCAATCTTCATGACTTTGCATTTGGCAGGGTTAAATTCAAGGAGCCAGTTGCTGGACCAGGCTTGTAGCCTGTCCAGATCTCTTTGTAGTCCTGCCTGATCCTCGTCCGATTCGATTCTTCTCATTAACTTCACATCGTCTGCAAACAAGGACACTTCTGAGTCTATCCCTTCCGTTATGTCGTTCACGTATACCAAGAACAGCACAGGTCCTAGGACTGACCCCTGTGGAACCCCGCTTGTCACAGGCGCCCACTCTGACACCTCATCGCGTACCATGACTCGTTGTTTCCTCCCTGTCAGATATTCTCTGATCCATTGCAGTGCCTTTCCTGTTACGTGTGCCTGGTCCTCTAGCTTTTGCAGTAACCTCTTGTGAGGAACTGTGTCGAAAGCCTTCTTGCAGTCCAAAAATACGCAGTCGATCCACCCCTCTCTCTCTTGTCTTACTTCTGTCACCTTGTCATAAAACTCTAGTAGGTTTGTGACACAGGATTTTCCTTCCCTGAAACCGTGCTGGTTGTCAATTATACACTTGTTTCTTTCCAGGTGCCCCACCACTCTCCTCCTGATGATCTTCTCCATGACCTTGCATACTATACACGTTAGAGATACAGGTCTGTAGTTTAGTGCCTCATGTCTGTCTCCCTTTTTAAAAATTGGGACTACATTTGCCATTTTCCATACCTCAGGGAGTTGCCCAGTTTCAAATGATGTGTTGAAGATCTTTGTTAATGGCTCACACAATATCTCTGCTCCCTCTTTAAGGACCCATGGAGAGATGTTGTCTGGTCCCACCGCCTTTGAGGTGTCAAGTTCGCATAGCAGCTTCTTCACCTCCTCCTTGGTTATATGTACCTCATCCAGCACTTGTTGGTGTGCCCCCCTGTTCTGATTTCTTGGAGTCCTACTGGTTTCCACTGTAAATACCTCTTTAAATCTTGTGTTGAGCTCCTGACATACCTCTCGGTCGTTTCTTGTGAATTCCCCATCACCCTTCCTCAGTCTGATTACCTGGTCCTTGACTGTTGTTTTCCTCCTGATGTGGCTGTACAACAGCTTCGGGTCAGTCTTTACTTTTGATGCTATGTCATTTTCATATTGTCTCTGAGCCTCCCTTCTTATCTGTGCATATTCGTTTCTGGCTCTTCGGCTGATTTCTTTATTTTCCTGAGTTCTCTGTCTTCTGTACCTTTTCCATTCTCTAGTACACCTAGTTTTTGCCTCCCTACACCTTTGGGTGAACCAAGGACTCGTTCTGTTCTTCCCATTATTTCTGTTTCCCCTGGGAACAAACCTCTCCTCTGCCTCCTTGCATTTTGTTGCTACATAGTCCATCATTTCTTGTACTGGTTTTCCTGTCAGTTCCCTCTCCCACTGAATGTCTTGAAGGAAGTTCCTCATGCCTGAGTAGTTCCCCCTTTTGTAGTTTGGTTTTTCCCAGCCTATTCCTGCTACTCTCTCCACTTGGAGCTCAACTATGTAGTCGAAGCACAGAACCACATGATCACTAGCTCCCAGGGGCCTTTCATACATGATACCCTCGATGTCCGAACTACTCATGGTGAATACAAGGTCCAACCTTGCTGGTTCATCCTCTCCTCTCTCTCTGGTAGTGTCTCTAACATGTTGATGCATGAGGTTCTCCAGTACCACATCCATCATCTTGGCTCTCCATGTTTCGGGACCCCCATGGGGCTCCAGGTTTTCCCAGTCAATCTCCTTGTGATTGAAATCACCCATAACTAGTAACTTTGCTCCCCCCATGTGTGCTCTCCTGTGTGTGTGTGTGTGTGTGTGTGTGTGTGTGTGTGTGTGTGTGTGTGTGTGTGTGTGTGTGTGTGTGTCGTGCCGAATAGGTAAAACCTGCGATTTTTGGCTTAAATAGGAACGCTCTTCTTTCCTAATAAGGCAAGAGAAAATTTGTGTACGCAATAATTCCGCAACAATGATTCTGAAAATAACGAAAAAAATATATTTCTTTATGTTTATTGTTAAATTATTGTAAACTTATCTAAAATATATTTAGTTGGATAAGGATAAATTAAATTGCGCTTGTTATAATAAGGTTAGGTAAGTTTTGTACGACAAGAACTTAATTCTTTTCGTACAAGATTCTTAATTTTTACATTAACATAAATGAAAAAAATATATCTTTAAACGAATAAGAGAAATTTTTTAGAAAGCACTTAATTTTAAATGAGTTCTTGCTAATTCACCAATTTTACCTATACGGCACGACATATATATACATATATATATATATATATATATATATATATATATATATATATATATATATATATATATATATATATATATATATATATATATATATATATATATATATATATATATATATATATATGAGTGTGAGTGTGTGTGTGTGTGTGTGTGTGTGTGTGTGTGTCTGTGTGTCTGTGTGTCTGTGTGTCTGTGTGTCTGTGTGTGTGTCTGTGTGTGTCTGTGTGTGTCTGTGTGTGTGTGTCTGTGTGTGTGTGTCTGTGTGTGTGTGTGCTCACCTAGTTGCTCACCTAGTTGAGGTTGCGGGGGTCGAGTCCGAGCTCCTGGCCCCGCCTCTTCACTGATCGCTACTAGGTCACTCTCCCTGAGCCGTGAGCTTTATCGTACCTCTGCTTAAAGCTACGTATGGATCCTGCCTCCACTACATCGCTTCCCAAACTATTCCACTTACTGACTACTCTGTGGCTGAAGAAATACTTCCTAACATCCCTGTGATTCATCTGTGTCTTCAACTTCCAACTGTGTCCCCTTGTTACTGTGTCCAATCTCTGGAACATCCTGTCTTTGTCCACCTTGTCAAATCCTCTCAGTATTTTGTATGTCATTATCATGTCCCCCCTATCTCTCCCCTTAACCTCTCCTCGTAGGACATACCTCTTAGCCCTGGGACTAGCCTTGTTGCAAACTTTTGCACTTTCTCTAGTTTCTTTACGTGCTTGGCTAGGTGTGCGTTCCAAGCTGGTGCCGCATGCTCCAATATGGGCCTAACGTACACGGTGTACAGGGTCCTGAATGACTCCTTATTAAGATGTCGGAATGCTGTTCTGAGGTTTGCTAGGCGCCCATATGCTGCAGCAGTTATTTGGTTGATGTGCGCTTCAGGAGATGTACCTGGTGTTATACTCACCCCAAGATCTTTTTCCTTGAGTGAGGTTTGTAGTCTCTGGCCCCCTAGACTTTACTCCGTCTTCGGTCTTCTTTGCCCTTCCCCAATCTTCATGACTTTGCACTTGGTGGGATTGAACTCTAGGAGCCAATTGCTGGACCAGGTCTGCAGCCTGTCCAGATCCCTTTGTAGTTCTGCCTGGTCTTCGATCGAGTGAATTCTTCTCATCAACTTCACGTCATCTGCAAACAGGGACACCTCAGAGTCTATTCCTTCCGTCATGTCGTTCACAAATACCAGAAACAGCACTGGTCTTAGGACTGACCCCTGTGGGACCCCGCTGGTCACAGGTGCCCACTCTGACACCTCGCCACGTACCATGACTCGCTGCTGTCTTCCTGACAAGTATTCCCTGATCCATTGTAGTGCGTTCCCTGTTATCCCTGCTTGGTCCTCCAGTTTTTGCACCAATCTCTTGTGTGGAACTGTGTCAAACGCCTTCTTGCAGTCCAAGAATATGCAATCCACCCACCCCTCTCTCTCTTGTCTTACTGCTGTCACCATGTCATAGAACCCCAGTAGGTTTGTGACACAGGATTTCCCGTCCCTGAAACCATGTTGGCTGCTGTTGATGAGATCGTTCTTTTCTAGGTGTTCCACCACTCTTCTCCTGATAATCTTCTCCATGATTTTGCATACTATACATGTCAGTGACACTGGTCTGTAGTTTAATGCTTCATGTCTGTCTCCTTTTTTAAAGATTGGGACTACATTTGCTGTCTTCCATGCCTCAGGCAATCTCCCTGTTTCGATAGACGTATTGAATATTGTTGTTAGGGGTACACATAGCGCCTCTGCTCCCTCTCTCAATACCCATGGGGAGATGTTATCTGGCCCCATTGCCTTTGAAGTATCTAGCTCACTCAGAAGCCTCTTCACTTCTTCCTTGGTGTGTGTGTGTGTGTGTGTGTGTGTGTGTGTGTGTGTGTGTGTGTGTGTGTGTGTGTGTGTGTGTGTGTGTGTGTGTGTGTGTGTATGTGTGTATGTGTGTGTGTGTGTGTGTGTGTGTGTGTGTGTGTGTGTGTGTGTGTGTGTGTGTGTGTGTACTCACCTAGTGTGTGTGTGTGTGTATGTGTGTGTGTGTGTGTGTGTGTGTGTGTATGTGTGTATGTGTGTGTGTGTGTGTGTGTATGTACGTGTGTCTGTGTGTGTACTCACCTAATTGTAGTCACCTAATTGTGGTTGCAGGGGTCGAGACTCAGCTCCTGGCCCCGCCTCTTCACTGATCGCTACTAGGTCCTCTCTCTCTCTGCTTCCTGAGCTGTATCATACCTCTTCTTAAAACTATGTATGGTTCCTGCCTCCACTACTTCACTTGCTAGGCTATTCCACTTCCTGACAACTCTATGACTGAAGAAATACTTCCTAACGTCCCTGTGACTCGTCTGAGTCTTCAGCTTCCAGTTGTGACCCCTTGTCCCTGTGTCCCCTCTGGAACATTCTATCTCTGTCCACCTTGTTTATTCCCCGCAGTATCTTGTATGTCGTTATCATATCTCCCCTGACCCTTCTGTCCTCCAGTATCGTCAGTCCGATTTCCCTTAACCTTTCCTCGTACGACATTCCCTTGAGCTCTGGGACTAGCCTTGTTGCAAACCTTTGTACTTTCTCTAACTTCTTGACGTGCTTGACCAGATGTGGGTTCCAGACTGGTGCTGCATACTCCAGTATGGGCCTAACATACACGGTGTACAGTGTCTTGAACGATTCCTTATTAAGGTATCGGAACGCTATGTGTGTGTGTCTGTGTGTGTGTGTGTTGTCTGTGTGTGTGTGTGTCTGTGTGTGTGTGTGTCTGTGTGTGTGTGTCTGTGCGTGTGTGTCTGTGTGTGTGTGTCTATGTGTGTGTGTCTGTGTGTGTGTGTCTGTGTGTGTCTGTGTTTGTGTGTGTGTGTCTGTGTGTATGTGTGTGTGTACTCACCTATTTGTACTCACCTATTTGTGGTTGCAGGGGTCGAGTCATAGCTCCTGGCCCCGCCTCTTCGCTGATTGCTACTAGGTCCTCTCTCTCCCTGCCCCATGAGCTCTATCATACCTCGCCTTAAAACTATGTATGGTTCCCGCCTCCACTACGTAACTTTCTAGGCTATTCCACGGCCTGACTACTCTATGACTGAAGAAATACTTCCTAACATCCCATTGATTCATCTGAATCTTCAACATCCTATTTTGACCTCTTGTGTCTGTGTCCCATCTCTGGAACATCCCGCTTTTGTCAACCTTGTCTATTCTGCACTGTATTTTATATGTCGTTATCATGTCTCCCCTGACCCTCCTGTCCTCCAGTGTCGTCAGGCCGATTTCCCTTAATCTTTCTTCGTAGGACAATCCCCTTAACCATGGGACTAGCCTTGTTGCAAACCTTTGCACTTTCTCTAATTTCTTGACGTGCTTGACTAGGTGTGGATTCCAAACTGGTGCTGCATACTCCAGTATGGGCCTGACGTAAATGGTATACAGAGTCTTAAACGAATCGTTACTGAGGTATCGGAACGCTATCCGTAGGTTTGCCAGGCGCCCGTATGCTGCAGCAGTTATCTGATTGATGTGCGCCTCAGGAGATATGCTCGGTGTTATACTCACCCCCGATCTTTTCCCTTGAGTGAGGTTTGCAGTCTTTGGCCATCTAAACTATATTGTGTCTGCGGTCTTCTTTGCCCTTCCCCAATCTTCATAACTTTGCATTTGGCAGGGTTAAATTCAAGGAGCCAGTTGCTGGACCAGGCTTGTAGCCTGTCCAGGTCTCTTTGTAGTCCTGCCTGATCCTTATCCGATTTGATTCTTCTCATTAACTTCGCATCATCTACAAACAAGGACACTTCTGAGTCTATCCCTTCCGTTATGTCGTTCACATATACCAAGAACAACACAGGTCCTAGGACTGACCCCTGTGGAACTCCGCTTGTCACAGGCGCCCACTCTGACACCTCGTCGCGTACCATGACTCGTCAGGTATTCTCTGATCCATTGCAGTGCCTTTCCTGTTATGTGTGCCTGATCCTCTAGCTTTTGCAGTAACCTCTTGTGAGGAACTGTGTCGAAGGCCTTCTTGCAGTCCAAAAATATGCAGTCGATACACCCCTCTCTCTCTTGTCTTACTTCTGTCACCTTGTCATAAAACTCTAGTAGGTTTGTGACACAGGATTTTCCTTCCCTGAAACCGTGCTGGTTGTCAATTATACACTTGTTTCTTTCCAGGTGCTCCACCACTCTCCTCCTGATGATCTTCTCCATGACCTTGCATACTATACACGTTAGTGATACAGGTCTGTAGTTTAGTGCCTCATGTCTGTCTCCCTTTTTAAAAATTGGGACTACATTTGCCATCTTCCATACCTCAGGGAGTTGCCCAGTTTCAAATGATGTGTTGAAGATCTTTGTTAATGGCTCACACAATATCTCTGCTCCCTCTTTAAGGACCAATGGAGAGATGTCTGGTCCCACCGCCTTTGAGGTGTGTGTGTGTGTATGTGTACTCACCTATTTGTACTCACCTATTTGTGGTTGCAGGGGTCGAGTCTTAGCTCCTGGCCCCGCCTCTTCACCGGTTGCTACTGGGCCCTCTCTCTCCCCGCTCCATGAGGCTTTATCAAACCTCGTCTTAAAACTGTGTATGGTTCCTGCCTCCACTACGTCATTTTCTAGGCTATTCCACTGCCTTACAACTCAATGACTGAAGAAATACTTCCTACTATCTCTCTGACTCATTTGTGTCTTCACCTTCCAATTGTGGCCTCTTGTTTCTGTGTCCCCTCCCTGGAACATCCTGTCTTTGTCCACCTTGTCTATTCCACGCAGTATTTTATATGTCGTTATCATATCTCCCCTGACCCTCCTGTCCTCCAGTGTCGTCAGGCCGATTTCCCTTAATCTTTCTTCATAGGACATTCCCCTTAGCTCTGGAACTAACCTTGTCGCAAACCTTTGTACTTTCTCTAGTTTCTTGACGTGCTTTATCAAGTGCGGGTTCCAAACAGGTGCTGCATACTCCAGTATGGGCCTGACATACACGGTGTACAATGTCTTGAATGATTCCTTACTAAGGTATCGGAATGCTG
>NC_091301.1:17212195-17252195 GCF_038502225.1 Cherax quadricarinatus | reverse complement strand
TCACAGTACGACAAAAAGAGGGAAAAATGTACATGTTGATTCACGTGAGTCGAGAACGCCAAGGAGGTCAATAACACACAACGTTGGATTCCCAGTGTCATTCCTAGTCTTATGGGGTTAGATCACCTCTGAATTGACTTCATCTGTCTAAACAAGTGTTGGGCTGGAGATCACTGCTGAGTAAGGAATTCATCTCCATGTTGACGGCTACGAATTCCTGGAGACTGCTGAGGAAAGGTATCTCTGTCAAGAGGGAAATTGAAGTACAGGGTACATTGGGAATGATTGGAAATAGGATATACTTTTTTGGATATTTTGATATGTGGTATCAGGTTATATATATCTCACCTGAAGATGGTTTGCATTTCGGATGCGAGTGACCATCGATCTCGAAGATTACCTTGGACAGAATCATTTTCTTCGACTGACACGTTTTTGTTCACATATTTTCTGCACTGATGTAGCTCTCCACCTCTGTAAAAAAAAATTGCTCTTTGAAGTATGCTAGTTTTATGACTTCAAGAGGAGCCTTTCCACACCTCAATGAAAGCAATTCGATGTTCTTTGTTTATTCATAATATTGTCACGTCAAAATAAATATATCATACCCCTTGAAAAACGACAGACAACTGTTGTTGGACGACCCACAACACGTATATCCCATTTAAAAGTGCTGAACATGAAGACATTGCTGATAATATGGAACAACGCAGATTAAATGAATACAGTAGACTGTATACGAACGCAGTAGACTATATACGAACACAGAACAGCGTTCAAAAACGTTGTACCCAATAAATCTTATAAAACGTAGTGTAGTCTACCCCCCACTGAACATTGTTTGCGATTTAATATTAATAAAATATTCATTGAAAGAGCATGTTGTCACGCTTCCAGAGAATAACTGTTTGTTGTCATTCATAACTCAATAGACCCAATAAATGTAAGATTCCTTGTCATGGAATATTACTGAATAGATCTGTAAACCCGGATAAAAATAACATCAAATGATTTAGTAAATTGAACATTAAATTCTCCAGTGAAATTTTCTCAAAAGCGTTTGTTTGTACTTCAGAGGGGATGGGAGTTATATTGTTTTTGTAGTGTGTGTGTACGCACCTATTTGTGGCTTCAGGGGTCGATTCACAGCTCCTGGCCCCGCCTCTTTGTGTGTGTGTGTGTGTGTGTGTGTGTGTGTGTAAACAAATAATGCTGATGCGCCAACATGCTCAAAGGCACACACACACACACACACACACACACACACACACACACACACACACACACACACACACACACACACACACACACACACACACACACACACACACACACACACACACCAGCAAAGTTGCTGGTTATGGGGGATTTCAACCACAGGGAGATTGACTGGGAAAACCTGGAGCCACATGGGGGTCCCGAAACATGGAGAGCCAGGATCTTGGACGTGATGCTGGAAAACCTCATGCACCAACATGTTAAGGACACTACCAGAGTGAGAGGGGATGATGAACCAGCAAGATTGGACCTTGTGTTCACCCTGGGCAGCTCAGACATTGAGGACATCAAGTATGAGAGTCCCCTAGGAGCTAGCGACCACGTGGTTCTGTGCTTTGAATACATAGTAGAGCTGGAAGTGGAGAGAATAACAGGAGTTGAATGGGAAAAGCCTGACTATAAAAGAGGGGACTACATAGGGTTGAAGAACTTCCTGCGGGAGGCCCAGTGGGACAGAGAACTGGCAGGAAAGCCAGTAAATGAAATGATGGAATATGTAACAACAAAATGCAAGGAGGCAGACGGAAAAGTTTATTCCCAAGGGCAACAGTAACAACGGGAAGACCAGAACGAGCCCCTGGTTTACCCGACGGTGTAAGGAGGCAAAAACAAAGTGCAATAGAGAATGGAAAAAGTACAGAAGGCAGAGAACACACGAAAATAGGGAGATCAGTCGCAGAGCCAGGAATGAGTATGCATAGGTAAGGAGGGAGGCCCAGCGACAGTATGAAAATGACATAGCATCGAGAATCAAGACTGACCCGAAACTGTTGTATAGCCACATCAGGAGGAAGACAACAGTCAAAGACCAGGTGATCAGATTAAGGACAGAAGGTGGAGAACTCACAAGAAATGATCAGGAGGTATGTGAGGAGCTGAACAGGAGATTTAAGGAAGTTTTTACAGTAGAGACAGGAAGGGCTGTGGGAAGTCAGCACAGAAGGGAACATCAAGAGGGAATATACCAATAAGTGTTGGATGACATACGAACAACTGAGGAGGAGGTGACGAAGCTCTTAAGTGACCTTGACACCTCAAAGGCGATGGGACCGGACAATATCTCCCCATGGGTCCTTAGAGAAGGAGCAGAGATGCTGTGCGTGCCTCTAACCACAATCTTCAACACATACCTTGAAACTGGGCAACTACCTGAGAAATGGAAGACAGCTAATGTAGTCCCCATATTTATGAATGGAAACAGAAACGAGGCATTAAACTACAGACCTGTGTCTCTGACATGTATTGTGTGCAAAGTCATGGAGAAGATTATCAGGAGGAGAGTGGTCGAACACCTGGAAAGGAACAAGATTATAAATGAAAACCAGCATGGGTTCATGGAAGGCAAATTCTGTATCACAAACATCCTGGAGTTTTATGACAAGGTAACAGAAGTAAGACACGAGAGAGAGGGATGGGTAGATTGCGTTTTCCTAGACTGCACGAAGGCCTTTGACACAGTTCCCCACAAGAGATTAGTGCAGAAGCTGGAGGATCAGGCGCATGTAAAAGGGAGGGCACTGCAATGGATAAGGGAATACCTGACAGGGAGGCAGCAACGAGTCATGGTACGTGAAGAGGTATCACAGTGGGCGCCTGTTACGAGCGGGGTCCCACAGGGGCCAGTTCTAGGACCAGTGCTATTTTTGATATATGTGAACGACATGATGGAAGGAATAGACTCTGAAGTGTCCCTGTTCGCAGATGACGTGAAGTTGATGAGAAGAATTAAATCGGACGAGGATGAGGCAGGACTGCAAAGAGACCTGGAGAGGCTGGACATGTGGTCCAGTAACTGGCTTCTCGAATTCAATCCAGCCAAATGCAAAGTCATGAAGATTGGGGAGGGGCAAAGAAGACCGCAGACAGAGTATAGGCTAGGTGGACCTCACTCAGGGAGAAAGACCTTGAGGTGACCATAACACCGAGCACATCACCGGAGGCACACATCAACCAAATAACCGCTGCAGCATACGGGCGTCTGGCAAGCCTGAGAATAGCGTTCCGATACCTTAATAAGGAATCGTTCAAGACACTGTACACTGTGTATGTTAGGCCCATACTGGAGTATGCAGTGTAGACAGCCTGTACTGTCAGAGCACACAGCCTAGCCGTCTGCTCTGACTAGTTCATATTTCGCGGCATTCAGTGCTGCCCTCTGTAGGCTTACCTAGGTCAGTGGGAAGCACAGCCCACCCTCTCTCACTCCTAGGCCGATCGACTTGACAGACACAAGTGCCCCCCCTCCACGGACTGGCTTGCGGTCACTCCCTCACACTGCCCGTTGTGTACTCACTCCTACCCAATTAAAGCCAAACTAGTCCACGGCCGTATCATTGCTACCTACGCTACCTTCATCGGCACTAAACCGCTGTTCCGCAGAAGAACAGCAATAACAGCAGCACCAGTCTGGAACCCACACCTGGTCAAGCACGTCAAGAAGTTAGAGAAAGTACAAAGGTTTGCAACAAGGCTAGTCCCAGAGCTCAAGGGAATGTCGTACGAGGAAAGGTTAAGGGAAATCGGACTGACGACACTGGAGGACAGAAGGGTCAGGGGAGACATGATAACGACATACAAGATACTGCGGGGAATAGACAAGGTGGGCAGAGATAGGATGTTCCAGAGAGGGGACACAGGGACAAGGGGTCACAACTGGAAGCTGAAGACTCAGACGAGTCACAGGGGCGTTAGGAAGTATTTCTTCAGTCATAGAGTTGTCAGCAAGTGGAATAGCCTAGCAAGTGAAGTAGTGGAGGCAGGAACCATACATAGTTTTAAGAAGAGGTATGACAAAGCTCAGGAAGCAGAGAGAGAGAGGACCCAGTAGCGATCAGTGAAGAGGCGGGGCCAGGAGCTGAGTCTCGTCCCCTGCAACCACAATTAGGTGAGTACAATTAGGTGAGGACACACACACACACACACACACACTCACACCGACAGCTTCTACTAACATTCTTTACTCCTCATCAATTAAGCTATTACACATTATTGGTTTAAATTCTAAGAATTTTCCTCAGTATTACCCGAAATTCCAGGAACCTGTCTTACCAAAAGTTGCCGAGTTGATTAAAGCTCATCTTGCTGCGAGCAATGCTTTCAAGAGCACTGAGCGATAACTTACGGAAGAGTATATATAAAACTTGATTTCTCTCTCATAAATTTGCACCTTTCCCGTACTGGAGCGGTCATGGGGGCGCCCTCCGCTTAAGTGCTTATCCCACGTCTGTGTTATTACTCCCACCATCTATGTTAGTGCTATTAACTCCTAACACATTTATTATAATGTATATTGCTCGTTTTCGATAACATAAATTACGCAATTAACATACTGTTTATCACGCATTCACGATAATGAATATTACGCATTTACGATAATGAATATTCTGAATATTATGAAATTTGGAAAATTTATTATGTGCATTTTTGATAATGTACGCTACGAAATTAGGACGATAATTTATATTCTGCAATTGTGGTAACGTATTTTGTGTGTTTAGGAAATCAATCTTGTCAAATTTACTGATGTTTTAATGTATATTTGCGTGCAATATAATCACAGATAGGCGATTTTTTAACAATGACAGACAAGCCACGGTGGGATGGAAGTATTTTGCTCAAGATCTTTCGTGCGTCTCCATGCGTCATCAGGAGCTGTGCAATGTTGCAAGAGCAGCAACAGGTAAATGAGGGGAGCTTTTCCCAGGGGAAAGGTAGCGTTTTGACGCCGGCCTGACGTTAAAACGCTACATCCCTCCCTCACTACCTCCCACCCACATTTGCTTGGGGGTGGGAGAGTTTCAAGCTACTTAATAATTGTAGGTTAGTTGTAAAAGGTTAACAAGCTCTCCCTTGTAACTTTTAATTTTTACATTTACGTATTAACCCTAATTTAAATTTTAGCTCATAAATATCATTAGACGAAACGGGACATAAATGCCCCTGGGATTAATTGATTTCGCTTCATCAAAATGCTATTCGCTTCCATACGACTTCTGATATCACAGAAGTTCTTTGAGCAAGGAACAACGCTTGAAACTAACTCATTCATAACCGCGCTAGAAGTCTCTTGAGTGTTGTAGCCAGCATCATCAACAGTCACACACACGTATCAACAGCCAGCCAAACCACTGTTTTAAGGAACCATACCACGGGCGGGATTAGAACCCGCCCGGTGCCTAACGCGTCGGTCTGGAGTTTTGTAACTCTCTGATCGCGGGTTCTAACCCCGCCGGTGGCATGGTTTGTTAGCAATCGTGCCATTACGATTTCGTGAGTCACCGTTTTGACAGTTCACTCCACTTTTCCATCTTCCACTGGGGGAGGCGACGCTTTGATGCCGATGAAGGGATCTTCATCCAAGGAATTGGAACCACAGTCCTCTCCCTTAGATCAAATCTAATTGCATCCCCCTTCTAAGGCACTTTATGACTTCCAAGAGTTTAGCGCTTCTCCGTGACTAATACTAATGGCCAAACTCTCTCTCTCTCTTCTCCATTTACAAAGGCCAGGGAAACATCTCACGCTCTGAGTTCTTACAACTGCCATAAATTAGAACATACACGAGCATAATGTTAATAAAAGAAGACATTCTCAGAGTTATTAACTTGGGATAAACTAAACCCAAGAAAATCAAGTAGTGTAGCTTATTTCTGTTGAAGTCTTCTTCTGGTATATAATCCACAGGAGCCGATTAACACTTACAGTAGGTACCCATTTGCTGTTAGGTTAACATAACATTTGGTGTAAGGTTATTAACCCGTACATCGTAAAACCTGAGAATCGAACCTAAGATTAAGGTAGTCTTGGCTGGGGGTGAACAGATTAAAGGCAACCTTAATGACCTTCGTATAGGTGATTGGCTTTAAACTCAGTTAATATCACTATCGTATTCTCTCAGTGAGTTTGAATCCGTCACGGACGCTGTAGGTTAGATGATGACTGATCAAAGAGTTTGGTAATCGCAAAAATAGCTTTAAATCTCTAATATTCTCACGTTGGTCGATAGAAGCAAAGTAGTAGATATTATAACAGTCTATAAGATCTTAATAAACGGAAAATTTGATAAGAATTATTTTTTAGCGTAATCAGAAGAGAAAAGATATAATCGCCAGTTCAGACAAATGTAATGTCAAAAATAACACGAAAATAGTCTTAATAAAACTAACATTCTTCAGTACTAAAATTATAGCCAAACAAGGCGGGAATAAAGTCCAGCTATCTCTTTGTTTACTCCCCTGATTCGTACATGCACAGCAGGACACAATATCTTTAAACCATTGAACAGTCGCCCTTATTTTCGTATTGGCAGCTCGCGCCAGTGGAGTTTATTTACAAATACGACCAGTCGACACATTCATTCACACGTTAACAGACAAGAGTTGGTTGTGGCAGAGACCCATAACACGTTAGGGAGTGTGTGCTCATCACCTCCACCTACTGTCATGGAAATGTGGGTTACTCCTGCCATGTGATGGTTGGTTATTGTCAGGAGGATTACTCTTGCAATGTGATCACGAATTCCTGCTGTACTATATGCTTTCTTTCTACAATAACTAGTAATTTATATATATATATATATATATATATATATATATATATATATATATATATATATATATATATATATATATATATATATATTAATAATAACACTGCACTAGCCAAGGATTCGAATCCATATTGTATTGGCCCGCCTCATGGTGAGCTACAACCACATGACGCCCTAACCCACAGGACCACCCAATCCTACAAAGATGGCGCAGCCAGCAGAGCTAGCTGTTTTACCACCGTCCGAGGACAATCGGTGTTGTGAGAGCTTCTAGGCTAATTTTCATTCTCATCCCAATTACATATATTATTTTTTCATAAACTCAGTTAATATCACTATCGCATTCTCATAGTGAGTTTGAACCCATCACACACGCTGTAGGTTAGGTGATGACTGATCAAAGAGTTAGATAATCGCAAAAATAGCTTTAACTCTCTCATATTCCCCCGTTCATCGATAAGAGCCATTCTCGATACTAGCCAGTCTCTGTCTGGAGACAAAAACTGCCTGATGCCTCCACACTACCATTCTCACTACCATAAACTGAAAACTTACCATACTTCTGCTGTTGCTGCCTTTTCAACATTGCACAGCTCCTGATAAGGAACTGAGAAGTGTGAAAGTACTAGAGCTAAAGGTTTCCAACCCCCCGTGGCTTGTCATGCACACACACACACACACACACACACACACACATATATATATATATATATATATATATATATATATATATATATATATATATATATATATATATATATATATATATACATATATATATATATATAAATATATATATATATATATATATATATATATATATATATATATATATATATATATATATATATATATATGTGTGTGTGTGTGTGTGTGTGTGTATGTGTGTGTCGTGCCGAATAGGCAGAACTTGCGATCTTGGCTTAAATAGCAACGCTCAGCTTGCCATATAGGACGAGTGAAAATTTGTGTATGCAATAATTTTGCCAAAATCATTCTGAACTTAACGAAAAAAATATATTTCACTGGGTTTGTTTAGTATTAAATTATTGTAAACAAATCTAGAATATATTTAGTTGGGTTAGGCTAAAATAAATGGTTCTTGTTATAATAAGGTAAGGTAAGTTTTCTGAGATTCTTTTGGAGTAAAATTTAAAAAAATTACATTAACATTAATGAAAAAAATGTATCTTTCAACGTATAAGAGAAAATTTCAGAAAGGACTTAATTTTAAATGAGTTCTTGCTAATTGACCAGTTTTACATATTCGGCACGATATATATATATATATATATATATATATATATATATATATATATATATATATATATATATATATATATATATATATATATATATATATATACGCGCAAAACAACCAATGTGAAAGGATAGTGAATTTCCAAGCGCTTTAGTGACTTCTCACATTATCAAGGAACTATATAATCAAGGAACTATAGTACCTTGATAATGCGAGAAGTCACGAAAGCGCTTGGATTTTCGCTATCATTTCACAGTGGTTGTTTTGCATATTCTGATATCACTTGCTTACTGTGATCTTGTTTCATATATATATATATATATATATATATATATATATATATATATATATATATATATATATATATATATATATATATATATATATATATGTATATACATATATATATATATATATATATATATATATATATATATATATATATATATATATATATATATATATATATATATATGTATATACATATATATATATATATATATATATATATATATATATATATATATATATATATATATATATATATATATTATATACGTTCATACATATACACATAATCTAGGGCACTAGTAATGTCAGTGAATAAGATAACACAATGTTGTACGCCAAGGCAGCCACAAACTTTATAAAATACACCTCTCTGAAGACTTCCTTGGTGAGCCTAACCAAAATTTATTGTAATGATCTAGAAGTAAGTGCTATGAATGTTGGTAGAGAATTAAGACAAAGTGTAGTCGCTAAAAGAGGGATAAGAAGAGAAGAGATACAGGAAAACGTGGTGTGCTTAAAATGAACACAACTGATGAAAAGTATGAGAAGGGGAAAAGATAGACAAAGAGAGTGAGCATGAGAGGTCGAGAGAGAGATGAGGCACAACAAGAGGGAACAAGAGAAACGGAAAATATTGGGGTTCTTAATATGATTTTAATGTAACTCTGTAAATTAATATCAAGCGTTCAATTACGATATAAAAATTACAGTGTTCCTTAATTTTCAAAAAATTAATTATATCTCCAGCAATTATAACGTTATCAATTAAATTATATCTCCATCAATTATAACGTCATCAATTTAATTATATCTCCAACAATTATAACGCCATCAATTTAATTATATCTCCAACAATTATAACGTCATCATTGTAATTATATCTCCTACAATTATAACGTCATCAATTTAATTGTATCTCCAACAATTATAACGCCATCAATTTAATTACATCTCCAACAATTATAACGTCATCATTGTAATTATATCTCCAACAATTATAACGTCATCATTGTAATTATATCTCCTACAATTATAACGTCATCAATTTAATTATATCTCCAACAGTTATAACGTAATCATTGTAATTATATCTCCAACAATTATAACGTCATCAATTTAATTATATCTCCAACAGTTATAACGTCATCATTGTAATTATATCTCCAACAATTATAACGTCATCAATTTAATTATATCTCCAACAATTATAACGTCATCATTGTAATTATATCTCCAACAATTATAACGTCATCATTGTAATTATATCTCCAACAATTATAACGTCATCAATTTAATTATATCTCCAACAGTTATAACGTCATAAATTCCATATTTACTGATCAGTTCTGCTGGATAGTACAATTTCAATTTAACACCAACTATAATTTAATATCTTTCACTAAATGCAGAATTTTGACGAAAATTTGCATTACACTATATTTGCATATTTCATATCTATCAAATTTTAATAATGTTAGAATTATTCCTTAACATTTACCGAAATATTGTTTACATAAATTCTTAACCTGCTAGTGTAATTCTAATGTAAATTTATTAGCAATACTCTGAAGCCTCAAAATGAAATGCGTAATGAAGTGTTTATTTCAAGTTGCTGAAAAGGCTGTTATATATACGAATATATGTCGTGCCGAATAGGTAAAACTTGCGATTCTGGCTTAAATAGCAGCGCTCTTCTTGCCGAATAAGGCAAGCGAAAATTTGTGTATGCAATAATTTCGCAAAAATTCTGAACCTAACGGAAAAAACCTATATTTCAGTGTGTTTATTTATTATTAAATTATTATAAACTTACGTAAAATATATTTAGATGGATTAGGCTAAACTAAATTGCGCTTGTTATAATAAGGTTAGGTAAGCTTTCTTTTGATACAAAATTATTAATTTTTACATTAATATAAATGAAAAAAATATATTTAAACGTATAAGAGAAAATTTTAGGAAGGACTTAATTTTAAATGAGTTCTTGCTAATTGACCAGTTTTACCTATACGGTATGGCACGACGTATATATATATATATATATATATATATATATATATATATATATATATATATATATATATATATATATATATATATATATATATATATATATATATATATATATATATATATATGTCGTGCCGAATATGTAAAACTGGTCAATTAACAAGAACTCATTTAAAATTAAGTCCTTTCTAAAATTTTCTCTTATACGTTTAAACATATATTTTTTTCATTAATGTCGATGCAAAAATCTTTAATTTTGCACAAAAAGAATCTTAAAAAACTTACCTAACCTTATTATAACAAGCACAATTTATTTTAGCCTAACCCAACTAAATATATTTTAGATTTGTTTACAATAATTTAATACTAAACAAACACAGCGAAATATATTTTTTTCGTTAGGTTCAGAATGATTTTGGCGAAATTATTGCATACACAAATTTTCACTTGTTCTATATGGCAAGCTGAGCGTTGCTATTTAAGCCAAGATCGCAAGTTCTGCCTATTCGGCACGACATATATATATATATATATATATATATATATATATATATATAATATATATATATATATATATGTATATATATATATATATATATATATATATATATATATATATATATATATATATATATATATATATATATATATGCAGTGTGTGTGTGTGTGTGTGTGTGTGTGTGTGTGTATGTATTTTTTGATCTAATGGCAAAATAGGGTAGATGATGGGAGTTTCTCGGTCATATTGAAACTTGTGTCTTATACGCAATCTCAGGAGGCGCTCGTCGATTGTCTTTTAGGCGGAAATAAGAAAAATAAGTGCATTTCCTGGGGTCTCGTATGTCAGCTGAACGAGACATGCTCTCACAAGTACGTAGTATATACAAGTCAATACACAGATAATTACGTGTTAACACGTACAGTGTAAGATTATTCTCCAGGAACCTTAACAAGATATCATTCACTAAACAACAGGTGTAGAACAGTTATTTTCGGCTGTAGATACAGCATGAAGCCCACACTACTACCTTCCCTATTTTATAAGAAAACTTGAGATGATACGTTCTACTATTTAAATATTTAACAAGAGAGGCCAGGATCAATTCCAGGATCATTACTACTCTTAATATATGAATACGGACTGCAAGAAGAGATGGAGTCTTTTGTGTCATTGTTTGCCGATGAAGTAAAGCTAATAGGAATGATAACGGAATTAAATATAGATTGGTTATAGGAAGACCTGAGCAAGATTCACTGATGGTCAAATAATAGTCACCGGTGTTTACTTTAAATATGTGTAAGGTCATAACGTGGAGGGAGAGAAAGCACCAGATATGAAATACAGCTTAAGATGTTAGAAATTATAAATATCGCTTAAGGAGAAACGTCTTGTAGAAAATGTGAAACTAAATATACCGCTTGAGGGGTCGATACATCGCATAATATTGGCAGCACAGGCGAGATTAGCTTCACGTAATCTCTCCTGAGATTACGTGAAATATATTATGCTTCTTTGCGAGAATGCACCTTGAGCATGAGGCCATACTTAGCTATGCATATTTTGAAATCCGAGAAGGTCCAGAAGTTTGCAACATGATTAGTCCTAGAAATGAAGGCATTGATCAGTGGTGAGTTTGAAAAAGAGATATACCAAGACAGGTACAATTATGGCATACAAGATACTCAGAGGTTATGATAGCAGATAGGGATACATAGACTGTTTGAAATACAAGGCACGAAGGTGAAGGGGGTATAGATGAAAGCTAAAAACGCAAATAAACTTCAAGGACGTTAGAAAAAATGATCATATAGTCTTAATGTGGTAAGTAATTAGAATGACCTAAATGAGGAAGGAGTGAGAGGGGAAATGCAAACACAGTTTCAGGAGTAAGTATGATAAGACCCGAGAAGCCAGAGACCAGAATGTAGTTTGAGGCGGTTTGTAGGACCAGAGTCTCGACCCCCAGCAAACACAAAACGGTAAATACGACGAGGCGAGTACACACAGGCAGGCAAGCTCCAGTGTCCTAAAATCAAAAATATTTTCAGATTCATTGCACTCTAGCTCATAACCTTCATTCAGTTACCACCCAGTACTAAATTAAACCGTAAAATTAATTCAGCTTCTATTTTGTTTTACACATATGGAAACCGAACTAAAAAAATAACAGGAAATGGTAGAAATGCGTAAAAGCACCGTTATATATATAATCCCAGAGAAATTCAACATCTCTATATTATACAAAAATAATTAGTATATTTCCATTCCTATTCTGAAATTATCCTTAGATGGCATAAAAAAATGCAATTTAAATTCTTACTCTTAAAGCGTTGATTTTCCAATGTGATTTTCAGAAAATATTATAATGGTTTGTACAATGCTGAATGATATATATATATATATATATATATATATATATATATATATATATATATATATATATATATATATATATATATATATATATATATATATATATATATATATATATATATATATATATATATATATATATATATATATATATATATATATATGTATATATATATATATATATATATATATATATATATATATATATATATACATATATATATATATATATATATATATATATATATATATATATATATATATATATATATATATATATATATATAATATATATATATATATATATATGCAATAAGATCACAGTAAACAGGTGATTTCAAAATATGCAAAACAACCACTCTGAAAGAATAGAGAAATTCCAAATAGTGATAGTGAGGTGCTGGCCGGACCCCTTATATAGCTTCCTTGGATGCTTCACTTTCATAGTTCCTTGATAATGTGAGTAGTCACGAAAGCGCTTGGAATTTCTCTATTCTTTCAGAGTGGTTGTTTTGCTTATATATATATATATATATATATATATATATATATATATATATATATATATATATATATATATATATATATATATATATATATATATATATATATATATATATATATATATATATATATAGGTATATATATATATATATATATATATATATATATATATATATATATATATATATAGGTAGGTATATATATATATATATATATATATATATATATATATATATATATATATATATATATATTTAGGTATATGTATATATATATATATATATATATATATATATATATATATATCTATATAGATCGGTATATATGTATATATATATATATATATATATATATGTCTATCAATCGGTATATATATATATATATATATATATATATCTATATATCTATATATATATATATATATATATATATATAGATATATATATATATATATATATATATATATATATATATGTAGGTATATATATATATATATAAATATATATATATATATATATATATATATATATATATATATATATATATATATATATATATATATATATATATATATATATGCAAAACAACCACTCCGAAAGAAATAGAGAAATTCCAAGCGCTTTCGTGACTACTCACATTATCAAGGAACTATGAAAGTGAAGCATCCAAGGAAGCTATATAAGGGGTCGGCCAGCACCTCACTATCAGATCCCACAACGGTTAAACACTTGACGCGCGGCGAGCCAACTTGGATAGGTCCTTTGCAAAACTCACCCCCAAGCTATTTATTTGTCCAGTGTATTATTAAATTCTTCCCAAATTCTATTAATTATAAATGGACCTAATTTATATAAACCAAAGGAAATATTCATATTATTGTCAAAACTGCTTTTTATGAAACAAGATTCAATTATATTCCTGTCGACCATGGACTTGCTTGATACTACTTTCTCAACTTTTTGAAAATCAATTGGATGGTTAAAATCTCTTACATGAATAAATAGAGCATTGGAATCTTGTTCAGTTCTAATGCTATATTTATGTTGTTTTAATCTTAGTTCGAGATTTTTACCAGTTTGACCGTAATAAACTTCATCGCAAATTTTACAAGGAATCTTATAGGCACATCCATCAGCATTTTGTGGGGAATTCTTTATCAAAAGTTTTTTTTACTGTATGAAGATTTTTGAATACAACTTTAATATTAAAAGTCTTAAGAAGAGAAGGCATATCAACCAAGTTTTCATGGTAAGGGAGAACCAACGTATTTTTAGTTGAATAAGGCTGGTTGTCCCTTTTTGTATTGTAAAAAGTACTTCTAGCAACTTTAAAAGATTTATCAATTACATTTCTTGGGTATTTTAAATCATTACCTATTTCATAAATTTTGGATATTTCCTCATCTATGAACTCAGGACTACAAATTCGTAAAGCTCTCATAGTTCCTTGATAAGGTGAGTAGTCACGAAAGCGCTTGGAATTTCTCTATTCTTTCAGAGTGGTTGTTTTGCATATATATATATATATATATATATATATATATATATATATATATATATATATATATATATATATATATATATATATATATATATATATATATATATATATATAAATATATATATATATATATATATATAGTATATATATATATATATATATATATATATATATATATATATATATATATATATATATGTCGTGCCGAATATGTAAAACTGGTCAATTAGCAAGAACTCATTTAAAATTAAGTTCTTTCTGAAATTTTCTCTTATACGTTTAAAGATATATTTTTTTCAATAATGTTAACTTAAAAAATTTTTATTTTGCACCAAAAGAATCTTAGAAAACTAACCTAACCTTATTATAACAAGAACAATTTATTTTAGCCTAACCCAACTAAATATATTTTAAACACGTTTACAATAATTTAGTACTAAACAAACACAATCAAATATATTTTTTTCGTTAGGTTCAAAATTGTTTTGGCGAAATTATTGCATACACAAATTTTCACTTGTCCTATATGGCAAGATGAACGTTCCTATTTAAGCCAAGATCGCAAATTCTGCCTATTCGGCACGACATATATATATATATATATATATATATATATATATATATATATATATATATATATATATATATATATATATATATATATATATATATATATATATATATATATATATATATATATGTCGTGCCGAATATGTAAAACTGGTCAATTGGTTTATATAAATTAGATCCATTTATAATTAATAGAATTTGGGAAGAATTTAATAATACACTGGACAAATAATAATTTTTAAATTTTCTTGGGTAGAATAGTTTGTGGGTGAGTTGTGCAAAGGACCTATCCAAGTTGGGTCGCCGCACGTCACGTGTTTAACCGTTGTGGGATCTGATAGTGAGGTGCTGGCCTGACCCCTTATATACCTTCCTTGGATGCTTTACTTTCATAGTTCCTTGATAATGTGAGTAGTCACGAAAGCACTTGGAATTTCTCTATTCTTTCAGAGTGGTTGTTTTGCATATTTATATATATATATATATATATATGTATATGTATATATATATATATATATATATATATATATATATATATATATATATATATATATATATATATATATATATATATATATATATATATATATATATATATATATATATATATATATATATATGTATATATATATATATATATATATATATATATATATATATATATATATATATATATATATATATATATATATATATGTCGTGCTGAATATGTAAAACTGGTCAATTAGCAAAAACTCCTTTAAAATTAATTCCTTTCTAAAATTTTCTCTTATACGTTTAAAGATATATTTTTTTCATTAATGTTGATGTAAAAATTTATAATTTTGCACCAAAAGGAACTTAGAAAACTTACCTAACCTTATTATGACAAGCGCAATTTATTTTAGCCTAACCCAGCTAAATATATTTTAGATTTGTTTACAATAATTTAATACTAAATAAACACAGTGAAATATATTTTTTTCGTTATGTTCAGAATGATTTTGGCGAAATTATTGCATACACAAATTTTCACTTGTCCTATATGGCAAGATGAGCGTTGCTATTTAATCCAAGATCGCAAGTTCTGCCTATTCGGCACGACATATATATATATATATATATATATATATGTCGTGCCGAATAGGCAGAATTTGCGATCTTGGCTTAAATAGCAACGCTCATCTTGCCATATAGGACAAGTGAAAATTTGTGTATGCAATAATTTCGGCAAAATCATTCTGAGCCTAACAAAAAAAATCTATTTCACTGTGTTTGTTTAGTATTAAATTACTGTAAACAAATCTAAAATATATTTAGTTGGGTTAGGCTAAAATAAATTGCTCTTGTTATAATAAGGTTAGATTAGTTTTCTAAGTTTCTTTAGGTGCAAAATTAAAAATTTTTACATTAACATTAATGAAAAAATATATCTTTAAACGTACAAGAAATTTTTTTAGAAAGGACTTAATTTTAAATGAGTTCTTGCTAATTGACCAGTTTTACATATTCGGCACGACATATATATATATTTATATATATATATATATATATATATATATATATATATATATATATATATATAATATATATATATATATATATATATATATATATATATATATATATATATATATATATATATATATATATATGTATATATATATATATATATATATATATATATATATATATATATATATATATATAGATATATATATATATATATATATATATATATATATATATATATATATATATATATATATATATATATATATATATATATATATATATATATATATATATATATGGGAAAGAATGCATCTACATTCCTTAAGGAGCTGGGAAAAAGACTCTTCAGGGTAACTAGGTATCCCAGGGCAGCTAGTTTTCTGTTCCAGCGGCTCAGTGCGGCTGTTCAAAGGGGTAATGCCTGCTGTATTTTGGGCACACGCCCCTGCTCTGAGGAGCTGGATGAGATTTTCGCCCTATAATCGGTGATACACACGTAACAACATGTACCGTATATGCCACCTTTATATCAACAATGTATCTCTTAAATCTTTTGTACCGTATTATGTAATAAAATATTCCTGCTGGTAAAAAAAAATATGAAAAGATGGGGTTGTAGGGAAAGTTGAATATTCAAACGGCTTCTGGAAGAAATCCAAATATTCTTCCTTGAAGCCTTTTTATCCACTTTTCCGAGGCTATGGGTCCCACAATTTACACCAGAGGTGGACCCCATCCTATATATATATGTATATATATGTATATATATGTATATATATGTATATATATGTATATAGATGTATATATATATATATATATATATATATATATATATATATATATATATATATATATATATATATATATATATATATATATATATATATATATATATATATATATATATATATATATATATATATATATATATATATATATATATATATATATATATACAAATACCAAATACATATTATTGTGTGATAAAGCTATTTATAGTCTTTCATATATTTAGCTAATGGAGGATAAACAAGTGAGTGAAATTGCAATAGGTTAGCACACTGATACTCAGGTTAGAGACGGTATTGCCTTGTCCAACACAGTAGGCTTCGTCCTACAGGGTTGTGCCTTGTACAACACGGTAGTGGCTCTTCCGACACAGTTGTGCCATTTTAGTACTACCTATGTATTATACCTGTGGAAATTTTTTACATAATTTCTTAATATAGAACATATAAATAATATAATAATTGTGTTAAAAAATATGATACTGATTTGTCCCTTTCGAGAAATTTTGAGTGAGGTAGGGTAGAAGAGCTGCTGAGTGTCGCCGTGGGGAGACGCCATATTGAGTTTAATGTTTGAGCACTGGACCGAATTTTGTAATGTGATCGGGAGTTCTCGGAGGCCAAACTGGGGTGTTTCAGCCTGAATTAGTAATTAGGAACCCGTGTTAATGTCTCCTGCTGAAGAACTGGGGCAGGAAATTTACGACACCTCAATAATTACGTGTGGATGCCGGAAGATAAATGCAGACATCACTCACAGGGAAGTGCACCATTAGTCTTTGCATTTAGATCTCTAACTGACCAGTGTAAGGTCTAGGTGTTAGGCAGGTGTTGTGGTGTGATCCATCTACAGTAATTAAATAGTAAGTGGTAATACAAAGTTCTTTTCTAATAACAACATTGTATTAATAGTTATATTTTTGTGTACCCAGCAATTAAACCAAAATAACATACAGTCCACATAACTTTAATTACCAGAGTTGCTGGTTTTAATATTTTAATTATTAATTTAATGCCAGGTCTAGCTTGTTGTGAGAGTGATGAGGAAGTGGGCATCGAAGGAGTCGCAGTTCAGCGACCTACTGTGATTTAAGTCCCACATACCTCACCCAAATTACTAGCAGGTAATAACTCAGGTTATGCCCTGTAAACCTCCTGCAGGTAATTTACTCACATAATACTAATAATAATTTTCACAATACCCGTATAACCTGTACTAAACCCGAATGGCATGCTTTTTCACAAAGCTGTTGTTCTCTGACACACTATTAATCATCGCTATCATTAATAATGCAGGTAATGTATAAAGCGTTAACCATATTGTTATGATTTTGTGTGTGAGCGCGTATGTAGTTGAGATGTATGGACTGTTTTATTATATTTCGAAAGCTGTCTGAATGAAAGGATTATGAATTTAATTGATTTGTAAACCGTTGCCTAATTTCTTTTTAGTGACCAGTGCATTATTATCAATTACTACAGCTACATAGTCATTAGATATATTGATTACGCAGATAGTCTATGGTATGGGAGGATATATGCGAGGATATATGTGTATAAATGCGCGGGTGTACGAATGTGTGATTATCAGAAATACGACGCATACACAATATTGGATTCGAACTTGAGGCTTCGTGTGTGTTATTCTTGCACTCCAGTTGCTTGACGGTGAATGCTGCTACCATAACAAAACTGACGAACCTCTCCCTAGTAATGTTTGCAGATATAGTAGTGCGTCAACTGCTATTTTTATTGCAGCCAACCTTTCACAATCTTAGTGATGTAATATACCTCTCGTCTCTGTAAGACACGTCAGTACTTCATGAAAACCGCAAAAAAAAGCTTATTGTAACTGGGACTAAATTGGCAGTTCTATTGTAGCCTTCACTGTTAAGCAGTTAGAGAGTAGGATTAGCACTGAGAGAGCCAGCTGACCGAGTGCTTAACGCACGGGCCTGTGAGTGTTAGGACTCACCTGTCATGGGTTCGAGCTCCTCCCGTTCTGTAATTTAGAAATAAAGTCCAATGATAGATGTTAAGCTTTCAGTAAGCCTTGAGTTCGAGTCCCGAGCTCTGAAATACTGAATGAGGCATGATTACTATATAAAAATAATCGAAGGAAATTTAGAGAGCAGATATGGATAGATTCGTTGTAATAAGACGTCAAGGGGATAGAGGTGGAAATTGACAATATATGTAAGCTATAATGATTTAAGGAAGTATTTATTTAATCAAGTGATGACTGAAATATTTAATGGTCTGGATGAGGCAGTGGTGGAAGCAGACTCAATGCGCAGCTTCGGGAGTAGAAATGAATATGCCCAAAAGACCAGAAACTAGTGATATTCATTAAAGTAGCTGAGATGGCGGGACTAGAGCCTGAGTCTCATCCTCGTGAACAGTACTCAGTGTGAAGTACACACACACACACACACACACACACACACACACACACACATACACACACACACACACACACACACACACACACACACACACACACACACACACACACACACACACACACACACACACACACACACACACACACACACACACAGACACACACACACACAGACAGACAGACAGACACACACACACACACACACACACACACACACACATACACACACACACACACACACACACACACACACACACACACACACACACACACACACACACACACACACGCACGCACGCACAGACACACTCACACACACACACACACACACACACACACACACACACACACACACACACACACTCACACAAGCACGCACGCGCACGCGAACCTAACGGCTGCCAACTCAGGTAATTACACACTCGAAGTAATCGTAAAACGGAGGAAAAAGAGCAAAAAAAAAAAGAAAATCTGTACATTTACATGCATGAGCTGGGGAACAGTGGTTGTAACATGCACAAAGAAATAATAACCATCAAGAAGTAACCAATGAAAATAATGAAAGAAACCTTATCTAAATACCAAAGATACATCAGGAGGAACTCAGCAATTAAAACTTTTGCAAACCCAAGAGAAATGTTTAGCGGTCAGAGAGAAACTACAACAATATTTCCATATGAACTTGCCGGGAGCTCTCCCTCAGGAGACTTTATGGCTGGGAAGCTGCACTATTCTCGTCTCTTGTGTGTGTAATTAGCAAATTGTTGTTACACGAACAGAGATAGGCTCGTGGTGTTCCGGAGATGAGGTAGGCTCGTGGTATCCAGAAGACATGGGCTCGTGGTGTTTTTTAAAGAGTGATAGTCTCGTAGCGTGCAGGAGAGAGAGAGATAGATTCGTAGTGTTCAGTAGAGTAGATAGTTTTGTATTGTCCATACGAGGAGATAGGCTATTGGTGTATAGTAAAGACCGACTTGCAGTATGTCAGAGTAAAGATATGTTGCTGGTGTGTCAGTGTAGAGATAGGTTACTGGTGTGTCAGTGTAGAGATTGTTAGTTAACAGCGAGTGTTTCATAAAAAAAAAGTTGGTAATCGCGCTATACAGTGCCTTGAACGCAAAGTGTGGTATTGGGGCGGTGTTTTCGTTGGGAACACGGGGAGACAATTGTGATTTGAACTTTTGGTTTAATACAGGGTAAAAAGGATTGGAAGAGACTGGTCGTGATAAAGGGAATGCAGTAGCAGTAGTAGTAATAGCAGTGGTATGGAACCCTGAGGTGGGAGGAACTAGGATAATGCAGTAGGGGGAGGGATAATGCAGGGGAATAATGTGGGAGAGGTCAGTAGATGTACCGTGTAGGAGGAAGACCAGGGGAGGGTGGAGAGGGATAGGGTAGAAAGAGAGCATGGTAGAGTTCTGTGTTTGCATGTTTATGACTGCTGGACAGTGCGTATGTATAGTATGTGTATCCATGCATAACACGTATACTCGTACGTAGGCATGCATATTCATTTATGTTGTGAGTACGCGTGCCTCTAGGTGAATATCGTTGAGAGTAATTACGTGGCATGGGCCAATTTTTCTGAACAAATATCCTAAAATTAAAATGTAAATGACTATTTGATATCCCATTTCAGGCAAATAAACCTTTACATCCTGGCTGAATCTTTTCAATTCCTGTCAAGCAGAATTTAACATATTTTCTGTTGACATAAATGAGATTAACTCTACAGAAACTTACGTTACATCAGTGAGGCCTAAATTACAGTCAGCCCATGAAACTTGACACTTGTCAATTTATTTATATGAAAGGTTAATAAATTTGCATAATATATACAAGTTTTCAGCGGGTATAGTTTCTCCAAAGACAGGGACAATTATATTACACATTTTAAGAAAGAAATGAATGATCTCAAATTTTTTGAAGGAATTGTTTGCAGTATTTAAGTAAACATCGAGTATGACAACGAAATTCTCATGGCCATAACTGAGCAAAGGCTTAAATTCTACAAATGGGTTTCAAAGAGAATTTAAGATTCTCCGCAGGATGTTAAACCGTGTCATAATAAATGAAAGCATTTTGTTTCACTGCTTTGTGTTTTTCATGACTAGCTTCGCCTCCCTGTACTGCCTCTTCGGGATCTCGTTAGGATGTAGTATCTGGCTTCTGAGGGAGGGACAGGCGTCCCCCACGGCCGTAACCAGCAAAATATATGCTGGTGTTTCAGCGCAAAGCAGTCTTCAGGAAGGCAAACTCCCATCAAGGACGATAAAGTTTGTAGCCAAGTGTCGTTGAATGTACACATGATTTTTGTTTTTATGCCGATTGGAAACTACCCTTGTTTATGGAAGAGGCGATATCCCTGTCATGTTTAATAATATTTGCACATGGAATTTTCTTTTGCTGTTTCCATTTATTTTCTCATTTTCCCTTTTAAATTTCTAATTATTATCCTTCTCTTCTTTTTTATGTTTTTCCTTCTTTATTTTTGTTTTATCTCTAAGGTGGCCTGTCCCATACACAAAAATATTTATGTCTCCATAACTCCAGGATAGAGGCAAGAGGAATTATAAAGAGGCAGATATTATAAGGAGGTAGACGCAAGACAAATAAAAGGGAAGGTAAAGAAATATGGATGTTGTATGATATCTAACTACATGTGTTAAATAAATATAACATTACAGAGATACTGTGTAGTAATAACAGTAGTAGATTAAATTCATCCAGACACTGAGGCCTCCCAAAGACATCATATGATTGATGAAAGACTTTAATTAAAAAAGCTGATCTCCTGAGACATTATCACCCAGGAAAAAGATGATGAAGTATTAGGAAGAACGCAAAATTGAGAAGCACAGATTTGTGAGTTACTCTTCCACACGAAATGTTAACATAACATATTGTCGTGGCGACGACCATGACTGGTTTTCTTAACGAGTCATAGATAACCAATGGGCGCACCCGATTTTTCCGCGAGCAAACACTATAGCATGCACGGCGATGATTGGCTAATTCAGTTAACCAATAGGCACATCAGGGCCTCCCATGAGCAGCCGGTGAGATTCACAATAGTAATTGGCTGCTTTAATAAGCATTCTCAAAAGTAGCTGCTGGAATATGTACATTGCTGATTACCTTTTTCTTTTGGTGGAAGAGAGAGCAAACTGGAGAAAAGCTACATGACGATAATTGGCTATTTTAAGCAGGCTTTGGCCAATCGCTGAGCTGGATTTGAAACTTTCCGCAATAAATAAGGCGGGAAGAAGGCAGCCTGAGGGGGAGCTGTCACTGAATGTTCAGAAAACGGCCAATTAGTACTCAGCACCAGACAACAGCAGGTCAACGAACTGGGACTGCAGGGACCACCACGATAACTATGCAAATCAGGTTGAAACCAAATGGCATACTGCTGACAATAGTGAAGAAAATACACGTTGCAGGACAAGCTTCTGTTAGGACAACAAGTTGCTCCGTGTAGAGATTAACGAAGTCATGAGCAAGTTTTCATTTGGGACAACGGGTTGTACTGTATAGAGCTTTCACATGTCATGAAGAAGCTTTCACTGGGACAAAAGTTTCGTGTTTTTTTTCATTATGGAGCTCAGCATTATGGAGCTGACAGCTACAGACCACTCTGGAGATTATGAGCACTATGAGAGAGTCATACAGTGTCGTGAGGCACTTTGAACCAACGATACAGTATTGCGAAAAACCGCGATCTTCTGGTACAGTGTTATGAGGAAATTCGGCTTAGTAATGGTGTTGTAAATCAGTGCGAATCAGTGATGCAGCGATGGAGAACTCTCGATACTCTGTACTGTTCACTGTGCCATTACAAAAGATCGTTAACTAGCGCTTTGTGACTGTGCCTGTTACGTTGACTAATTAATAAAAATGTGAACATTACAAAAGCGTGTGATAATACGTGTGTTAGCTAATGTAGTTTCAGAATCAAGTTCAACGACGATGCTAGTTTCACTGGAGATTGTACATGCGTATAACTGTTTCCAGCCATGAGAGAGGATACAACATGAAGCGATCAATATATTTTATTTTGCATCTATTTCGTTCTGAGTTATTTTTCAGTGCTAAGTATTTTTTTTTTTGCCAAACTAGTAAAGCTGTCACTGTACGGTGTCATGCAATTGTTTCCTTGAGCCTATTATCCCTCTCTCTCACTGGCACCAGTCTCAGGTGAGCTACAATACCTAAAACGAGGCAGGTTTGGGAAAGTTATTTCTTCGTCCCCAGACGCTATCACGATGGAGAATCGCAGTTTTCCGAATACATACAATATATATGTGTATGTGTGTGTGTGTGTGTGTGTGTGTGTGCATATATATATATATATATATATATATATATATATATATATATATATATATATATATATATATATATATATATATATATATATATACATATAATATATATATATATTATATATATATATATATATATATATATATATATATATATATATATATATATATATATATATATATATATATATATATATATATATATATATATATATATATATATATATATATATATATATATATATATATATAGGGGAATGTAAATTATTGCCTATAAATTGTGGGACCTGGATTATGATTGAACTGTTGTGAACTTAAGAAAAAAAGCTTTGGCATGTTTGCTTATGGATTATAATGTATGGCGTCTTGTTGAACTTATAGTTTTACTGGCTTGTATAAATATTATTTTTTGTTACCTTGTTGGTTCGACTCACAACATAATTCTAGTGTGTTTTTTTATTATGAATAATATTAATAAATCATATTTGTATATGATTTGTATAATCTTGAATTATATGGTGAGGAGTGGTGGAGGTTCGGTGATCCGTCCGATAATAGTGAACTAGGTGTCTGACCAGTTAGGCTGTTGGTGATTCGCTGTATGATGCTCAAAGTACACTCAGGAAAAGGGCTAAGCCCGTAGGGAGGTCATACAACTCCTAGGGAGTTGAAGGAAATCATGTCTGAGTCAAGGAAGTGAAGGAAGTTCCATTTTCTTGGATCAAGAACCCTTCACTATCAAAGCACACTCCTTCCATATGTCTGCTGGTTTCACGAAGTCATAAGGCTAAGTCTGCGAACAACCGACAGAAAGGGTGGGGATGGAAGCCATGGTTGTTAGGCCGACCTGGAACACGAGTTTTCGTACTCACGGGCCATGGGTTCCAGTACCTCCTGTTCTATGATTTGGGGGTTGGATATTACCTGATACATCTCGATATTTGCTTAAAATCAACGTAAAAAAAAATATGATGTTTGCTTCGAAGGAAAGATGAGACCAATTTATTACGTGCATCGTCCTGAAAATTTAAACAAACTTATTTACTTAAGTAACCCAGATTTTGCCTGTTAAGAAATAAGAATGAAGCAATTTTGCTGAAGTGGTTTTGTAATCTGCGTTCTGATTACGACTGCCACATATTTTTCCATTGGTGGGACTCAATTTTAAACTAACCAGGGCCAAAAAAAATTATAAAAATTAGATCGCCGTCTGATCTTTACCCCAAAACTCTCCTTGAGGGTTCATTTTCTGATATTGCTTCCGGCTTAATGAGGAATATTGGATGATAGCGTTTCAGGAGGAAAATTGCGAAGAACTCAAGCGAAACTGTAATCGAAAATTGTCTGTCGAAATCAGTTTGTATCTTACGCAAGGAATGAAGCTTAATGTAGATAGGCGGCTAGAAGACTATGAAAAAAGAGTGGAAGTGTGCTTTAATAATAAATTACAAGCAGTACTTGTGGCACTAGTGGTGCCACAAAGAAAACAGTGAAAAAAATAGTGAAATTCCAAGCACTTAGTGAGAACTCAAAGAAAGGGCTGGAATTTCACTATTTTTCACTGTGGCTATTTTGTGTCTGTATGTATATTATATTATATATATATATATATATATATATATATATATATATATATATATATATATATATATATATATATATATATAAATACCTTCAAAATAGAAGATTAAAATTGTAGTCATTAGGGTCTTATGATGAGTATTTCCAGGGTGGTGACAGCGTGTAATAAGTAATGTGAAAGACTTGTGGCGTATTTCTGCACTCCACAATAAAAGTTACTTTGAACTTAATGCAAAAAAAAAAAATCCGTATTAGATTTATTACCTCTGTTAATCATATTTTTGGAATTTGTTTACGACTTTTTAAGACATGAAGTGGAATACTAAAATTTTTGTTAAAAAATCTGTTTTATAAACAGTATTTGACTGGCTGGGCGTGGGTACACGAACATTAATATGTATAGCATAATTTAGAAAAATAAATATTGCAAATCTCTTTTCAGATCCGAGGGGGGGATTTAATCAAGTTTGTAAGTCCAATATTTATACACATGTTTGTCTCTCTAAATAGCATGGTGGATTCAACCATGTACGTCAATGCAAATTTAATGATTAATATATTCCTACCCAAGTCAGCTTCCATTAATTTATTCGTCTGACTATTGTTCCCCTTTCAATATATTGTTATGTTTATTTTGATCAGCATACTGTTTATTTTTCTCTGTTTTGTAAGAACACGATTGACGTTTTGTTGGAGACATTGTTTTGATATAGTGTTATGATGAAGATATTGTGTTATGGGAGAACTTTAAAGTCGTATGATCTCTTGATGTAATATTTTAAGTTTTGCGAGGCCCAGATGGTCATTAAAACTTCTTTCCGTCTTTCTCGTTCTTTGTCTACCATTCACAGTTATACGGCAGTGTTTCCCCTGCACTGGCGTTGCAACTTAGCACACAACATCCTTCACTGTTATACTATCACTTCTGAGAAAGATCTCTTGGATCATTTCCCTCGTCCAGGAACACTAAATACATCGGACCACGAATATCCTTATAGTAGCTAACCTGAACACCTACATTTACTATGTACCTACTCATGTAGGCGAAACGTCGTACTTAAAAAAGTCTCTTCTCGGCTACGCCATACTTCTGCTACGGTTTTTACTTCACATTAAACATAATGAACGATTAGTTAAGCCAGAGGCTCTGATGAATGACACGTTTTCTACATGCAGCGTGATGAATTCCTTAATCAATATTTAATTAGTATTAGCTCAGAGCTGTTGAATTATTCACATGAACATCTCAAACAAATCTCGAGATCTTGTCCTGATCATCCTTCACGAAGCTGGTTCACCCTTGCGTGGTGGGGAGAGCCCGTGTGCTAAGACCACAAGTGTGAGCCAGGTAGAGACCAGGCATGAAGAGCCCAACATATTATTTGGTTTTAAACAGCGAGGATATGTCTTCGGACGTCGAAACTTTAGCTCTCATGACCCCAACGGCATGAGGGCTTCCCATGAACAAAATATATGAAGAATCTGCTGTTGTTGGTGTTGCTACAGATGCTGATTCTGCTGCAATTTCTTGTATTACTCCTGCCATTGTTTCAGCCCCTAATCTTGTTAGAGCTGAAGGTACTGCTATAGCTTCTGGTGTTGCTACAGCTGCTGGTTTTGTTGCAATTCCTTGTCTTGCTCCAGCTGTTGTTGTAGCTCATATTCTTGTTACAGCTGTAGGTACTGTTATAGCTCCTGGTGCTGTTACAGCTGCTGTGTTACGGTTACTCGTAGTAGCGTTCGCATTCTAAGAAAATAATTTAGACAATAAAGAGGAACATAAATACCCAGACTAACATTGTCGGTAACATAAACTGCATTTCTAATATCAAGGAAAAGGGAATAACAGAGACAGTAATGTATTAACTTCTGCAAAACTTGCATTTAGAAAAGTGTTTACTGGTGTATTAAGTCTCCAGAATCAATTACCTAATAGCAGTTCCGTCTAATATTCACTTGAGCGCCCGGAATACTGTGAATTTTTATTAAGGAAAGTAAGCCTTTCTTCCCCAGAGTTTCTGTATCATTACCACCCTTGAGGTGTGTGTGTGTGTGAGTGTGTGTGTGTGTGTGTGTGTGTGTGTATGTGTGTGTGTGTGTGTGTGTGTGTGTGTGTGTGTGTGTGTGTGTGTGTGTGTGTGTGTGCGTGCGTTTGTATGAATAAATGGAATAATGGATGGGGATTCGAATCGTGGTCCTGACAGGTAACAGGCTCAGTTCTATACCACTGAGTTGAACCTATTGTCCTGAACTGTCAGTACCACGGTTCAAGTCCTAGTCCATTCTTCTGTTTATTCTTTTAGAGAATAAAAGATATGTATATGTATATGTACATGTATATATACATATACTCTGACAGTTTACTCTAACCCTTATTTGAGAGATTAAACTCATCTTGACAACTGATAAATGGGTAACATGCAGCCTTAATGACCTTCGTGCCGTCGAGAGTTTTAAAGCTCAGGAAGCAAGGCAAAGATCTTTCTTTTCACCTCACTGGGGTGTACTCATGACGCCGGTGGAGAGCTCTTCATCCAGAGAAATGGAACTCAAATCTCTTTCCTTGGATTCAATCTGATTGTTTCTCATCATTAAGAATGTATAACAAATAACTATTTACACCATGGACAGTAAAAAAATATAAATATAATCACCATTATTACTGTATAATTATTTATATAAATGATTTCACCTCGACATCGCTAACACAGACTCCTACTAACTACATCAACAAAAACTCCAAATAACATGACAAATTAACGTTAAATCAAAAATTTTAAAAACATGATGTTTACGATGTATTAACAGTTGACGTGGTAACATGCAGCTAAATAGAAGGAAAATTTTGAATGACATTATATGATTATTGTGATAATTCGGACATTGTGATGAATTATACTTGATTATTTGTTTACCTAACAAACCTTTTTATTTTGTATGAGATTAATGCCATATAATTATCTAGTATTTATTTATGATTAAAATAATTTTCTGGCTTTTATCTACGATTAACAAAGAGTAATTTTCTAGTGTTTATTTATGATTAACAAAGTACAATTTTCTAGTATTTAAGATTAACGAGGTATAATTTTCTAGTATTTTTCTACGGTTAAAAAATTTAATTTTGTAGTATTTATCTATGATTAACAAGATATAATATTCTAGTATTTATCTGTGATTAAAAGGAATAAAATCGTTTAATATTTTCTGCCATAAATGTCGTTAAACACAACGAATTAAGATTTTATTTACAGTATTGTGTTGGCCCTGGGAAAGTGGAGGCAAGAGAAAGTGGATGGAGGGTAGAGGTGGAAGTGGAGTAAGTAGAGGGTAGCATTGTTGACAAGTGGGTGAGTGGAAGGTTATTTCCGAGGTGGAATGGTGGTTGATGGGGGTAGGAGTAGAAGGGAGTGAATGTGGGTGATAGGTAGCAGGTGGGAGTGGTTGGAAACGGGTGGAATGGGGAATGTGTGGAGGGTGATGGTGAAAGGTGTTTACATTCGTTATTTTGACACCTAATTGTGTAGCTTTGTGTACGTTCACAGGGACTTCTAGGCTACACAGGTTGTAGAGAGAGAGAGAGAGAGAGAGAGAGAGAGAGAGAGAGAGAGAGAGAGAGAGAGAGAGAGAGAGAGAGAGAGATGGAGAGAGAAAGAGAGATGGAAAGAGAGAGAAATAGACAGAGAGTATGTAATAAATAGCTATTGTTGTTTAACAATAATTTAACTGTAAAAAAAAGTAATATTCCTTTGAACATATATTCTCTTTTTTTATATAATAAACTTTATCATTGCAGCAATAAAATAAATGTGCTCGGGGATATCCTGTTTTATATACACAAATATATACAGATACGTATGCAAACACATTATATATTTTTGAGTGTGTGTGTGTGTGTGTGTGTGTGTGTGTGTGTGTGTGTGTGGGTGGGTGTGCTCATCTATTTGTACTCACCTCTTTGTTGGTGTAGGGGTCGATTCACAGCTCCTGGCCCCGCCTCTCTCCCTGCTCCAAGAACTTTATCGTACCTCCTCTAAAAGCTATGTGTGTGTGTGTGTGTGTGTGTATGTGTATGTGTGTGTGTGTATGTATGTGTTCAGAAATAACATGAGTATTTTCAGTCTAAGTAAAGCCTTTCCTCATTCATTTCTGAACTAGCTAGCAAGAAGTGTGAACACGAAGCAGCACTACAACAACAGCCTCACCGTCCTGTGTCATCACGGCCACAATCCAGGTTAGTGAATGAATTGATTCTTTAATGTTTCGTGTGTTTGTGGGTGTGTAAAGGTATTTGTTGTCTTGTGTATCTGTAAGTTAGGCTGAGAACCCCATATCAGACTATGGTAACTTAAGCTCCATAGTTCTCATCCCTCCCCAAGCCTGAGTTGTTCTCATTGTTTCAGTTTGGCGCTTCTTCCATTTTGTTGTGCAACTCCTCGTATATACAGTATATTTTTCAGCATATTATAAAGGTATATTGCTTGCTCGTAACAGCTTGACAAGGCTCCTGGAGAGCCAAACTTTGCCACAATAAACTGTCACATTAGTTGCACATGTGTCCTTTTATCTAATATATTATTGTTTATTGAGCACCTTGAGTTTATTTTCTCTTCCGCTTATTAGTGTGTGTTTCTTCCAATAACTATTTTGCTTTTATTTTCTTCAGCATTACTAGCATTTCTTTCGAAGTATGCTATTGTTGTTCACCTTCTGGTAACGACTATCTAACAGTGCTTGTTGTAAATGCGAAGAGCTCAGGTTTATAAAAGGAGATTTTAAGAAGAGATCGGTCGGATTATAAATGTTTATATCGTCTATAATGCCATATGTATCAACATTTCATATGAAGTAATAAGCAATTCTGCAAATGTTCTCGTGTATTAAAATTTCCTCTTATGGTAAGCCTATTTTCCAGTAAACAGTTTATATCCTTTCTAATGAAAATTCCAGCTGTCTTAAACTTATACTTCAAAAAATATATTATGAAGGAACCAGTCTGCAAATATAAAAATCAAAAACCTTTTCATGAAAAGCATAAATCAGCCTTTTTGGTCAATGTTAACTTCCTTCAGAGCTGCATTTGAGTGACATAATAGGATCCAGGCAGCGTTTTGCCGACACTTGAGAATAAAAAGACTTTTTGCAGAACCAGCTTTTGTGATAAAAGCTTGTTCTCCATTGTGTCTTTCCTCCAGTATTATCATAAGATAGCCAAGACTCATTTTTCTACGGTCATTTAATAGCACCCAAAGTATTATACACGAATAATAGGCAAAAACCAGCAAGTAGTTGAAGTGTACTTGGGTATTTTCATGATCCATCAAGACTGATGGACTGAACACCTTACAAGGCCGAGGGACTGAAGCACCTGAACCTACCTTTTTTCGTCTTCCACTGTCTCCAACAGATTCGTAAAAGCGGAGGGACTGATCACTTCATGGTACTTTTTATCTTCCACCTCTTCAGTTTCCCTACTACTATAAAGACACCCAAGTGTTACACATGTGTCTTGATCATCAGTGTATCGGGAAGAGACACTCTTACGTATTCACTAGAGCACCTTATTCAAGTCAATAAATTTTACGTGACACTCCAAAGAGCTCCCCAAGAACCCTTGTGGTACCTTTGCTTGAAACTGAGAGATGCGAAGCTACACCAGAGACATATTTATTTTATTTATATATTTTATGTGACGGGTTAAACTCGTGTGGGATCAGTCGGGGCAAAGAATGGCGGACGCCCGAACCTGAGGTGAGACGTGTTACCTGCTGTTACGTCCTTTGCTCATTTTAAGAAAGAGACGATATATTTATACGCGTTATTTTGGCTTTTTTACTTAATATTATATTAAGGAGTATCTTCATTAATACCTAAAATGAATTACTCAGATTTATAATATTTTCTGGCCATAAATTTATTTAGCTTTAAAAGTAGTTAGGATGTATCAATGTTCTAAACTACTGGTGCGACGAGGTGAAGCTCCAGTGGCAATTCGAGTTACTTAACCCCCGCTCTGAGCTGAGGTCTGCTGTTAAAACTTTACCTAAAGTAGTTCACACCTTCCACTGGTCGAGGAAGAGACTGGTGGAGACTCTGCCTTTAAGCCACGCTATACTTCCCCAGAAGTTCCCAGGAATTTTGGAAGCCTTTTGCTATGGTATATCTCGTCTGAGAAGATGGTTGTGTAACTCTTAAAGAAAATAGGAATAAGTGAACGAGTCTAAGTGTTACGCCGTGTATAGACTCTGATCTAGAAAAGGGATTGTTGTAGAATGGTTATTTGCAACAGTGTGGTGTTTAAACTGGTAAAAAACATGTGTATGTACACATATATTTTTTGATTCATGTCTCATTGTGATAGTCTAGAAATTCTCTATGTCTAGAGCCGATTGTAAATATTTAACGTATTACAGTAATGTAATAATAAGGTAATTGATATAAGTTTTTACTCATAGTGATTACGATATAAAAAGTTCTGTTTTAAGAGTCTGAATCATTTAATTCATAATAGAAACCTTAAGCGATTATTAATGCAGTTAATAAAACAAGCAGAAACTGTAAAGATTCCTTTTCCTCAATAAGTGAACCTTGTGTATGATGGCCTCTAGACGAGATAATCCTGTTCTTTTTTTGAGTCTGTTACATGAGACACTAAAGTGGTGTACAGGTCCTGCTTGTAACATCTAACACCACACAAGAGGAGAACAGAATACGTGAGTAGCATTACTCTGTTGACTGTCGATATTCTGATACCTTTCAGCATGTTAATGGGCAGCAGAGTCGAACAGAATTGGTAAGAGAAGAGAATCTTGCCGAAGAAGGAAAAAACATTACAGTGAGAGAATGATGATTAGGCGAATAACAACAGAATGATAAGTACTCAAATAGTGATAAAATGAGAGGCAGCAGAATGGTGATAGAATGATAGGAAGCATAACAGTATCAAGATGATAGGCAACAAAATAGTTATCATATATGGCAGAATAATGACGGAGGCAGTAAAACAAAACGACATTGATGGGCAGCGGAATAATCATTAAATGATAGGTAGCAGAACAGTAGCAATGATAGGCAAAAGAACAATCAAAGAATTATAGGTGGTAGAAAAGCGAAAATAATAGGCGAAAGGAAAGTGGTAGAAACACACTTAACAAAATAGTAGCAATAATAGGCGGCAGAAGAGTAACAGTAACAGTGGAAGGCAGATGAAACAGAATGGTTAAGTAGCAGGGAGAAGATGAATGGGAGAGGGGGAGAAGGATATAGAGTGAACTAAAAGGTAGAGAAAAAGAAGAGGCAACAAAGAGAAAGAAGAAAACCAGAATAATGATCTGAGAAAGGAGTAGTTGGTATAGGAAGTGTAGCGAGATCAAGAAAGAGGAGGAAAGGGAAGAGAGAAGAGGAGTCGGACTAGGAGAATGAAAAGGAGAATGGGTCATTTTGGGCCATTTCTCGGGATATTTATAGCATCACTATCGGTAACATGCAGCTTCTAATTTATATAGGTGATCCATCGTCTTTAGTAGCCAGCTCCTGACCCGCCACGCCTGTCCTGAACAAACCCAGTTGTTCATCTGACCCAAAACTCGACACAGTCATTGGATGTATTATTATTATTGTGCTAAAGAGAAAGCCCAGTGCCACAATGAGTCATTCAGACCCCGGGGAACGCGCTGCACTTTAATTTAATAAGAGAGAAGGGAGTGTGGGGGGAAGGGGGGTTGTATAATTTTTTGAATCAAGAGCCCATCACCAGCTTCAAGGTATCCCAAGCCTTTAAAGAGACAAAGACTTTAGAAACGTAGCACTCTGTTCATACGAACGAAATTATATATATATATAATGCAATAAGATCACAGTAAACAGGTGATTTCAGAACATGCAAAACAACCACTGTGAAAGAATAGAGAAGTTCCAAGCGCTTTCGTGACTACTCACATTATCAAGGAACATTGTTCATATTGTTCCTTGATAATGTGAGTAGTCACGAAAGCGCTTGGAATTTCTCTATTCTTTCACAGTGGTTCTTTTGCATCCATGCTGCCCTTCACCCGTCACCCCACAGCTGGCGCCCTCCCACCCCCACGATATCAGCAATGTCACAAGTAGTCGCGGGTTCCCAGGAATCTTCACGACAGAGCCAAAGCTGTCGTTCACGAGGCATCTGCCGGGTGTGCCACAGGGAATGTGCACTCAATCCCACATCTGGCAACATCCGTGCACACAATAGATGTCTAGGCTCCAGGAGAGCTCCAAATGAGAACAACCAACAGCCTCCCCCAGCAGACAGGGCTGACAGCTACCGTGACTTCACCTCTACAGAGGACCTCAAATCTGCAATCAAATTAACATCCACCAGGACTCTGACACACATCCCCAAAGAAGCTCGCCCTCAAGCTGCTAGCAAATTCACTGACCTTCTGAAGAAAGTCAACGATGCTCCTTCAAACAACAGATCCTGGCACAACTTGCTGCTTTTTGGCAATGCCTGTTTGGCTGTCCCACCAAGGAGGGACAAGTCACTAGCAACACATGTTATTAGGGCAATAAATGCATTCCCAAGGGATGACAACCTCGTCCGTCTCCCCCCTAGGGCGACAAACACCCCCTGGGCAAATGCCAACAACAGGACACCCGACACCTCAAAAATCAGAGCCCAAATTAGCAAAAAAATAGAAGAGGGTAATACTATTGGAGCTTTGAGACTTATAACCAGTGAGGATACCATCGCTCCCAAGGACGTCAGCACGGCGCAAGCTCTGAAGGACAAACATCCACCCAGGGCTCCCAGTACCAACATTGACCTCCCTGACATTGCAGCAGGCGAAGAACATCTAACCTTACAGGATGCTGATGTGTATAAAGCTGCTACGTCATTTCCACAGGGTTCAGCAGGAGGTTTCACCGGTTTAAGGCCTCAACACTTAAAACAAATACTCAATCCAGCACTTGGTGAGGTTTCAGAGAGGCTGCTGTCTGAACTCACCAAATTTTCCAACCTGTGCCTGGCTGGCGGTGTCCCAGAGGCCATCAGACCCTTTTTCTTTGGTGCCTCATTGTGTGCCATCCGGAAAAAGGATGGCGGAATCAGGCCCATTGCAGTGGGTAACACCCTTCGGCGCCTAGTCGCCAAGGCTGCAGTAAGAAGGGTGAGTCAAGAGGCTGCTGCAGTGCTGAAACCAACTCAGCTCGGTTTCGGCGTTCAACAGGGCTGTGAAGCAGCTGCCCACGCAGCACGAGTATATATCAAAAACATGTCCTATGAAAAAGCCTTGGTCAAATTGGACTTTGCCAATGCTTTCAACTCAGTCAGAAGGGATGCTGCTCTCCAAGCAGTTTATAGAAACTTCCCTTCCCTTTATCCCTTCATAGAATCGTGTTATAGTGTGACTTCCAAACTATTGTTTGGGGACCATGAAATTGACTCGTGTGAGGGCGTGCAACAGGGGGACCCTCTCGCCCCCTTCCTATTTTGTTTGGTCATCAAGGAAGTCACGGAGGCACTCTCCAGCGAGCTCAATATCTGGTTCCTGGACGACGGTACCCTAGCTGGCACAACAGAATCTCTCCTGGAGGACATCAGTAAAATTAAAGACATGGGAGAAAGCCTGGGCCTTTCTTTAAACCCCACCAAATGTGAAATAGTTTCTACCAATCAACAGATGATCCAGAATATTAGTACCGTTTTACCAGGAGCACGAGCCATTGATCCAGCCAATAGCACTCTCCTCGGTGCTCCTCTTGGGTCCAATGCCATCGATCTGATCCTAGGAAAAAAAGTCTCAGACCTCCGGACGATGGAAAGCAGGATGAAAGACATTGACACACACGATGCCTTCTACCTACTCACCAGGTGCCTGTCAACCCCAAAACTTACCTATTTTCTGAGATGCTCCCCAGCCTTCAGCAGTCCAAAACTCAAGGAATATGACTCTCTCCTGAAGGCCATGCTAGAGAGTGTATTGAATCTTTCCCTTGACGATGGACAATGGTTGCAAGCCTCACTTCCGGTCAGGCTTGGAGGGCTAGGAGTACGCAGATCCTCCCAGATTGCTCTACCAGCTTTCCTATCCTCTTCCATTGCATCAAACGAGTTGATAAGACAAATTCTTCCTGACACCCTCAGTGACTCAGCAGGAATAGAAGACCCTAGCTATGTCAGTGCCATCACCGAATGGGAGACTCTTGCTGCTCCAGCACCAAACCCTAGTGCAGCACTGGCTCACAAACAGTCAAGCTGGGATGGCCCAATTGCTGAAAAGGTGCTTGCCAACATGCTCAGGGCTGCAACATCAGATAGGGAGATTGCCCGTCTCCAGGCTGTGAGTGCACCTCACTCCGGGGACTTCCTCCAAACAGTTCCCATATCGGCAATGGGAACGCGACTCGACCCTAAGACCCTCCGTATGGCAGTGGCTCTGCGCCTTGCTGCCCCAATTCACACAGAATATATGTGTATTTGCGGCAAAGTGCAAGCAGACCAATACGGTCTACATGGTCTTAACTGTTCGAAAACCAAGGGCTGGCATGCAAGACACAATGAGGTCAACGACATCATTAAGAGAACCCTTGCTAGAGCTGGATGCCCTGCCGAAAGGGAGCCACGATCACTTGCAGCAAACAATACCCACAACCCAGCAAACCGCCCCGACGGGATCACCATCTATCCTTGGAAGAATGGCAACCTCTTAGCATGGGACTTTACCTGTGTGTCCACACTGGCTGACACCTATATCCATCACAGTGTGGGGCGACAGGGAGGAGCTGCTGACCACAGGGAGGAGTATAAGATCAGCAAGTACAGGGACATTAGCCAACAGTATCAATTTGTCCCAGTGGGATCAGAGACCTTGGGATCATGGGGAAAAAATGCCACACGTTTCCTTAAAGAATTGGGTTCCAGACTCATCGACACTACCAGGGACCCAAGGGCAGCCACTTTCATGTTCCAGCGCCTCAGCGTCGCCATCCAGAGGGGAAATGCTTGCTGCATACTTGGCTCACGTCCAGCCTCGGAGGAGCTGGAGGAAATTCATCATCTTTGATACATTGTGCCATTGCATTCATGTTTTTTTTTTCTGTAAATGTATTTTGTTTATTAATAAATGTCCACATAGAATAAAAAAATATATGGGGTGGTAGGAGAAGAAAATATTCAAACAGCTCCGGGGAGAACCTTGAGTTTTCTCTGAGGTACGTTTATTGTCTTCTCTGAGGATGAGGGTCCCCATTCCAGCTATAGAGGTGGTACTTCCCTATTATATATATATATATATATATATATATATATATATATATATATATATATATATATATATTTATATATATATTTATATATATATTTATATATATATATATTTTATTATCACACTGGCCGATTCCCACCAAGGCAGGGTGGCCCGAAAAAGAAAAACTTTCACCATCATTCACTCCATCACTGTCTTGCCAGAAGGGTGCTTTACACTACAGTTTTTAAACTGCAACATTAATACCCCTCCTTCAGAGTGCAGGCACTGTACTTCCCATCTCCAGGACTCAAGTCCGGCCTGCCGGTTTCCCTGAATCCCTTCATAAATGTTACTTTGCTCAAACTCCAACAGCACGTCAAGTATTAAAAACCATTTGTCTCCATTCACTCCTATCAAACACGCTCACGCATGCCTGCTGGAAGTCCAAGCCCCTCGCACACAAAACCTCCTTTACCCGCTCCCTCCAACCTTTCCTAGGCCGACCCCTACCCCTCCTTCCTTCCACTACAGACTGATACACTCTTGAAGTCATTCTGTTTCGCTCCATTCTCTCTACATGTCCAAACCACCTCAACAACCCTTCCTCAGCCCTCTGGACAACAGTTTTGGTAATCCCGCACCTATATATGCATATATATGCATACATATGCATATATATATATATATATATATATATGCATATATATATATATGTATATATGTTTATATGCATAATGCATATATATGTATATATGTTTATGTATATATGCATATATATGTATATATGTTTATGTATATATGCATATATATGTATATGTATATATGCATATATATGTATATATGCATATATATGTATATATGCATATATATGTATATATGCATATATATGTATATATGCATATATATGTATATATGCATATATATGTATATATGCATATATACAAAACAACAACTCTGAAGAATAGGGAAATTCCAAGCGCTTTCGTGACTACTCACATTATCAAGGAACTATGAAAGTAAAGCATCCAAGGAAGCTTTATAAGGGGTCCGGCCAGCACCTCACTATCAGATCCCACAACGGTTAAACACGTGACGCGCGGCGACCCAACTTGGATAGGTCCCTTGCACAACTCACCCCCAAGCTATTCTACCCAAGAAAATTTTAAAATTATTATTTGTCCAGCGCATTATTAAATTCTTCCCAAATTCTATTAATTATAAATGGATCTAATTTATATAAACCAAAGGAAATATTCATATTATTGTCAAAACTGCTTTTTATGAAACAAGATTCAATTATATTCCTGTCGACCATGGACTTGCTTGATACTACTTTCTCAACCTTTTGAAAATCAATTGGATGGTTAAAATCTCTTACATGAATAAATAGAGCATTGGAATCTTTTCCAGTTCAAATGCTATATAAACTTTATCGCAAATTTTACAAGGAATCTTATAGACACATCCATATCAAGGAACTATATATATATATATATATATATATATATATATATATATATATATATATATATATATATATATATATATATATATATATATATATATATATATGCATATATATATATATATATGCATATATATATATATATATATATATATATATATATATATATATATATATATATATATATATATATATATATATATATATATATATATATATATATGCATATATATATATATATATATATATATATATATATATATATATATATGCATATATATATATATATATATATATATATATATATATATATATATATATATATATATATATATATATATATATATATATATATATATATATATATATATATATATATATGCATATATATATATATATATATATATATATATATATATATATATATATATATATATATATATATATATATATATATATATATATATATATATATATATATATATATATATATATATATATATATATATATATATATATATATATGTATATATATATATATATATATGCATATATATATATGCATATATATATATATATATATATATATATATATATATATATATATATATATATATATATATATATATATATATATATATATATATATATATATATATATATATATGCATATATATATATATATATATATATATATATATATATATATATATATATATATATATATATATATATATATATATATATATATATATATATATATATATATATATATATATATATATATATATATATATATATATATATATATATATATATATATATATATATATATATATATATATATATATATATGCATATATATATATGCATATATATATATATATATATATATATATATATATATATATATATATATATATATATATATATATATATATATATATATATATATATATATATATATATATATATATATATATATATATATATATATATATATATATATATATATATATATATATATATATATATATATATATATATATATATATATATATATATATATATATATATATATATATATATATATATATATATATATATATATATATATATATATATATATATATATATATATATATATATATATATATATATATATATATATATATATATATATATATATATATATATATATATATATATATATATATATATATGCATATATATATATATATATATATATATATATATATATATATATATATATATATATATATATATATATATATATATATATATATATATATATATATATATATATATATATATATATATATATATATATATATATATATATATATATATATATATAT